>NW_021833874.1:12500-20000 GCF_006345805.1 Octopus sinensis | reverse complement strand
TTTAGATTCAAGTTCTTTCAACAGGGAATATTCATCTATCATGAAAACATAATCGTTTCTTCCAGTTATTGTATGCAATTCTTCCTTTGAAACTTTTTTCCCACACCAATGGCCAATATCACTATTTCCCCATTCCTCATCTTCATCGCCTCTTCGGCTGTCTTCTTCGGCTTCGTCGATAATCCATCTGTGATCACAATAGCTATTTTCTTAGTATCAAGTCGGGCCTCTGTGAACAGCGTTTCGCGAGCATATTCGATGGCTAAATCCGTTTGTGTGCTGGTACCGTGTTCATGTCTGAACTTAATATTGGATAAACGGTTTATCAGTTGCTCTTTACTGGTGTATTGAGTCAAACCGAAAGTGTTATCCATAATGACCTTATCGCCAAACGTTACAACACCAAATCGCATACCATTGTTTCCGATTATAAAATGATCTACAAAACTTTTCAGAAATTCTATCTGTTCTTTGAAATCAGGCGGGAAAATACTGCGAGAGCCATCAATTATGAACACAATATCAGCTTTCGAGTTACTACAAGCTGCAAAACCAAAACAAAAAGAAAAAGAAAAATTAATTTTCAATATTGGCACAAAAACCCCCAGCTATTTTTAGCGGAAGTAGTAGGTCGTTTACATGAAGACCAGTGTTGAAGTGGTTTTATTTTATTGACCCCCAAGAAGGATGAGAGGTGAGGTGTGTGAAATTTCAATTCAGAATATAAAGATGGACGAAAGGCCATAGAGGTTGTATGCATGCCGTCCTTCACGGTAACGATTCTCTCAGCTGGCTGCGTTAATGATACCGCTGCTAATAATGATCCTTTCGGCTAAAGGCACAAGGCCTGAAATTCGGCGGGGGTGGGAGGGAGAAAGTCGATTAGATCGATCCCAGTACTCTATTGGTACTTACTTTATCGAACTGTGATAGGACGAAACGTACAGTCGAACGCGGCGGAATTTGAACTGAGAACGTAAGGATAAATGAAATGCCGCTAAGCAATTCGCCCGGCGTGCTAACGATTCTGCTATCTCACCACCTTACTACTACAACTACTACTACTACTACTACTACTACTACTACCTACTACTACTACTACTAATAATAATAATAATAATAATAATAATAATAATAATAATAATAATAATAATAATAATAATAATAATAATAATAATAATAATAATAATAATAATAATAATAATAATAATAATAATGATCCTTTCTACTAAAGACACAACGCCTGAAAGGAGACTAGTCGAATACATCGACCCCAGTATTTCACTGGTACTTAATTTATCGACCCCAAAATAATGAACGGCAAAGTCTACCGTGGCGGAACTTGTGCTCTGAACGTAAAGACTGATGAACTACCGCTAAGGATTTCGCCCAACGCGCTAAATTCTGCTAGTTCGTTGCCTTAATAATAATAATAATAACTATTTCTTTTCTACAGAGAGGACGAACAAGGACAGAGAAACAGATAATAATAATAACACACACACACATTAATAATAATAATAATAACACACACACACATTAATAACAATAATAACACACACACACACGCACAGACACACACACACACACACACACATACATACACACACACACACACACACATATATATATGAGTTGGATGTGTTAGCATGAAGGTCAGACATTTACTTGCGGGGACAGTGATTATATAGCCCATGAGGAGATACAACTGGATCCTATTCTACAAGTAAACCGTTTCTTAATTTAAATCCTGTTTATATGTGGTTCTATGTTATATCGAAACATGTGTAGTGTTTATTAAGTAGCTGTCTAAACCTACTCCTTCCTGGTGACTCTATTTATTCAAGTTTTACTTATATATGTATAAATATATATATTTATGTACATACACATACATATACATATATACATACACACACACACACACACACACACACACACACACACACACACACACATACATATATATAAATATATATATTTATAAACAATTTATAAGCAAAGGCAAAAGAAAAAAATTTCTAATGCCAAAATATGCCGAAAATAGACACAACGTCAATAACCATGTAATTTATCACTACAAGCACGCGTTTCGGTGAATTTTCTAAAAAATCCCGTTATTACCATTTTGGACCCGATTTCAGAGTTAGTTCATAAGAACCTTCACTTCATCAGAGATAAATGCGGCAAAGAAATAAATGAAATACTTACTTACACCTTTTCCATGGGTATAAGTAGTGATAAATTACATGGTTATTGACGTTGTGTCTATTTTCGGCATATTTTAGCATTAGAATTTTTTTAATATGCTGGCCATTGATAGAATTTTTCTCGAAAAATTTTGTCCTATTATTGGATGTATATATATCTATATATATATATATATATATATATTATATATATATTATATATATATATAGTGTATCTATGTATATGCTACTCTAAACCTGACACTTTTGCACCTTCAAAAATGGGAAGAACTTTCAAGCATTTCAATAAGAGAAATTAATATATTCACCATCCTGAATTGGCTGGCTAATTTCTGAAGAGATAGAAAAAGACAGAAAATATATAAAAGGAAAAACTATATATACATATATAGAAAAGGAACACACCACACACACACACACACACACACACACACCACATATATATATATATATATATATATATATATATATAGGTAAGAAAGTTGGTGTTCAAAACATACCCGAACGTCAAACTAATACACCCACGTATTGCTCTTTCGGTTGTCTTCGTCTTTTCTCTTCCGTAAATTTGTAAGATATATGTGTGTGTGTGTGTTTGTGTGTGTGTATTCTTTTATCCTTTTACTTGTTTCAGTCATTTGACTGCGACCTTGCTGGAGCAACGCATTGAAGGGCTTTAAGTTGAATAAATCGATCCAAGGACTTATATCTTAAGCCTAGTACTTATTCTAACGGTCTCTTTTGCCGGACCGCTAAGTTACGGGAACGTAAACGCACTAGCAACGGTTGTCAAGCGTGACGGGGGGGACAAACACAGACACAAAGACACGCGGACATATGCATTTATATATATATATATATATATATATATATATATACATATATATATACATATATATATATATACACATATATATATATATATATATATATATATATATATATATATATATATATACATATATATATACCTATATATATAATACACATATATATATATATACTATATATATATATATATATATATATATATATTATAAACTAAAGGCGCATAGCTCAGTGGTTAGAGCGTCGAGCTTACGATCATGAGGTTGTGAGCTCGAATCCTGGACTGGGCTGCGTGTTGTGTTCTTTATTTCACGTTGCTCCAGTTCACTCAGCTGTAGAAATGAGTTGTGACGTCTTAGGTGCCAAGCCTTTGCCCTTCCCTTGGATAACACAGGTGGCGTGGAGAGGGGAGGCCGGTATGCATGGGCGACTGCTGGTCTTCCATAAGCAACCTTGCCTGGGAAGGTAACTTTCTAGGTACAATCCCATGGTCTGTGTCGTGACCGAAGGGGGTCTCAGATATATATATATTATATATCTATATATATATATATATATATATTATATATATACGAAAGGCTTCTTTCAGTTTCCGTCTGCCAAATCCACTCACAAGGATTTGTTCGATCCGAGGTTATAGTAGAACATTCTTGCCCAAGATGTCACTTATTGGAACTCAACCCGTTACTATGTGATTGGGACGCAAGGTTCTTACCACACAGTCACAAGTTACTAACAGTTTGTTGGTTTGGAGACATTTGTCTAGGCAGGTTTTTTTAACACGTCTTTTGCCCCCAAACAGTCATCAGACTTTGAGCACATGGTCTATTCTATTTGCAAACCAGGACACTGCTAGAAGAGAAATCACGAGAAAAAGAAAAAAAACGAGAAGATAGAAACAAATAGTGGATGGGTAAATAAAATCGGAAAAAGTAAAGATATGTAAAAAAATTAGGTTTATATCCTCGTAAAACCATAATTAAACTAGTTGCTGTAAAATAATTCAAAGGAGAGGGTCCAAAGTAGCGAGACCGCTGCTCAATCTGGTGAGGGTGTTGTCTTCCAGTTCACTAAACGAAATTTACGCATAGGATAGCATTTGCTGAAATTTCGTATCGGGAATTCAGTTGTGTAATAGAATTCTTAAATCTAAAAATACTGTGCAATCTCAGCTATGCATAAGATGCATTTCTTTGATCCATTAACAGACGACATGGATTTCTCTACGCTTTTTTACTTGATCTTTATGTGGCGTGCAATTGGTGCTCTAACCCTACACGTGGCTAGCCATCTTGGTGGCTTTGGAACTGCCGATGCGTCGGAAGGAAAACAGCTGGATAGCATAATGTCTTTTGAAATAGACATCACGTAACCCAGTAATTTTTCTTTTCGTTAGGTTATCTTGCAGCGTTGCTGTGATCTTTGGGTCATATACGACAAAGTTTATCATACACGCCCGGTCAACTGGGCAATCTCGAGGGTTTCGACAGTTACAATTGGGAGTGGGGCCCTTGGTGACGCTGACGAGTTCTTCATATTGGGGCAGCAGCTATATGATAATTTAATCAATCGTCTGTTAAGAACCTTCCCGTATTTATGGTTCACTGAGAAATGGTTGTCTAAATAGACAGTAATTTAAAAAATTACTATCTCTATATATATGAGCGTGCGTGTGTGAGCGTATGTCTATTTATAAGTATGTATGTATGTATGTATGTATGTATGTATGTATGTATGTATGAATCTGTCTAACTATTTGCCTATCTGCCTGTCAGCCCACTTGTCTGTCTGCTTGCCTGCCTGCTTGCTTGCCTGCTCGCCTGCCTATCTATCTATCTATCTATCTATCTATCTATCTATCTATCTATCTATCTATCTATCTATCTATCTATCTATCTATCTATCTATATCTGTCTGTCTGTCTATCTATCTATCTATCTATCTATCTATCTATCTATCTATCTATCTATCTATCTAGCTAGTTATCTATCTATCTGTCTGTCTGTTTCTCTGTCTGTCTGTCTATCTATCTATCTATCTATCTATCTATCTATCTCAAAAATCAACCGGGAAAAGTCAGTGGGCTTGCGGCTCGGCACCTGGAGAAGCAAGCCCATGCCGTCCACCAGTACCTCCGTCGTGGGACGCTGGACAGACGGCCCGGTTGAGTTGCTCGGGGTCTGGTTCGGTCCGGACCTCCAAATGGAGAAGAACTGGAACGAGATAACGAGTAGGGTGGTCACTCTCGCCCAGCAATGGGCCGAGAGGAACTGTCCCTAAAAGGTCGGCGAGGTGGTGAAGAACGCGTATATCGCGTCCATCATCTACTACCGCCTGACCGTCGTACCTTGTCCCGACCCTACCATCACCAAACTAGAACGCATCCTCTTCCGCTTCTTGTGGAAAGGATGCGTCCCGATGGTCAGGCGATTCATTTGCTGTCAACACCCGTTAAAAGGAGGCTGGGCATGCCGTGGTTGATGATGCGCAGACACGCGCTGAGACTGCGACATCTCCGGCTCTATGTAGACGACGGTGAACAGGTGTGGTCGCCGTTTTGTGAGGCACGCATTCCCGCAACTCGTCTCCATGACCGAACTACAGTCGTGGATCAAAAAAGGCCGAGGAAGGGCGATTGGCACCGCGAGTGTCGCGTTGCTCTCAAGCAACTCTGCCGTCCCGGGTCGACCTGAGTGACTTCAACACAACCAAAGCATTCTATAGGGGATTAGTGGAGGGGAGGTACGACGACGAGCTCGGGGCACACCTGGGCGTCGACGAGGAATACCTGACCCGCCTGTTTCAAACGACTTTCGGCCCGGGACCTATGGAACACTTCCAGAGATCCCTGGCCTGGCGGTGCTACCGAGAAGCGCTACCCGTTCGGGATAAGCTCTATAGGCATGGCTCGAGAAACACGGGGCCGACCTGCCCGAGATGCGGTCAGAGCGACGAAACCGCTCTGCACGCAATCGTGCAGTGTCCAGCAATTTCCGACCTGTGGGCTTATGTCGGACGACTGCTGTCACGTGTGGGACGTGTCGGTTTATCAGCCGAGTCTATCGTTAATATCGTCACGCCTCCTTCCTTCAAACGGAAGGAAGAGCTATTTTTATCATACTTGTGGCTATGGCGAAAGAATGTATCTGGTGGACGCGCCTGAAAGGATTAGAGACAAACACTTTCCTCTCTGGTCAATCTCTCTCATCAACTTCTTCAGTATCACTTGAAGAGGAAAGTGAGAGTAGAGAGGCAAGTTTTGTCTAGTGAATTTTTTAAAAAAAGATGGGTGAATGTAGCAAGGATGGCACGTATGAATTACGAAGCCACCTTGACTATGATTCTATGAACCATAAAAATTAATACAGAGAGTTGCTTATTTGCAAAAAAAAAAAAGAAATATAAAATGTGACTTCATTGACCGAGGTTACCGTGGTCTTTCCGTAGGCTTTTCTTTCCACGAGTAAACCTCACCTGTCTCCCCTTTACACTTCATATTGACATTTCTGTGATAACGATCCCTATTATTCATTCCCCCCCCCTTTTTTAACCCTCCCCTTTTTTTTGGTCCTTTTTCTTTCCTTTTACGATCCCTTTTGATCGAAAAACCACCACTCTCCTTTTTTTACCCCCAAAGAAAAGCTCTACCTTGTAATTGTTCTATCTGTGTGCAGCCCTGTGTGGCTAATAAAGAAACATATCTATCTACTATCTATCTATCTATCTATCTATCTATCTATCTATCTATCTATCTATCTATCTAGCTAGCTATCTATCTGTCTGTCTGTTTCTCTGTCTGTCTGTCTGTCTATCTATCTATCTATCTATCTATCTATCAATCTAGTTATCTATCTGTCTGTCTGTCAGTCTGTCTGTCTGTCTGTCTATCTATCTATCTATCTATCTATCTATCTATCTATCTATCTATCTATCTATCTATCTATCTGTCTGTCTGTCTGTCTGTCTGTCTGTTTGTCTATCTATCTATCTATCTATCTATCTATCTGTCTGTCTGTCTGTCTGTCTGTCTGTCTGTCTATCTATCTATCTATCTATCTATCTATCTAGCTATCTGTCTGTCTGTCTGTCTGTCTGTCTGTTTGTCTATCTATCTATCTATCTATCTATCTATCTATCTATCTATCTATCTATCTATCTGTCTGTCTGTCTGTCTGTCTGTCTGTCTGTCTGTCTGTCTATCTATCTATCTATCTATCTATCAATAGTCCTTCTCTATCATCAGCGAAAGAGCGTGTTGGCCAAAGGACGATATTGGAACCCACCAGAATATTAATGAAACAGTAACTTACCTCGAACTGTATCCACGATGCGTTCTCCATTTCCGTTTAGCATAGCCTGTCCAAACTAAAAGCAGGAAAAACCAAATTTTGACATCGTTGCATAAATAAATAAATAAATATAAAAACGAAGAAAGCAAGTAAAAGTTAATAAAAACATCAAT
>NW_021833874.1:0-7500 GCF_006345805.1 Octopus sinensis | reverse complement strand
AAATGAATAAATAAATATATACATATATAAATACAGACAGACGTGAAGGAACCTCGTAATAAGAGTAAATAGGGATAAAGATGGAGGGGCGAGAATTCAGGACGAAGGATAAAAAAATATAAAAATGTGAAAGATAAAAGAATATAAGTATAGAAATATAAAAATATAAAGTATAAAGATATAAAGAGATATAAAAAAGTATAAATGAATATAAAGATATAAAGTTATAAAAAAATATAAAAAATTATCAGAAATATAAAGGATATAAGAATATAGAAATGTAAAAGGATATAAGGATAAGGGATATAAAGTTGTTACGGACCAACATGGTGGTCAGGAAAATGACATATTCTGGTTGTAGAAGCCGTGGGTGTCATAAATCAACCGGGGCGTCTGGGGACCTAGTGTATTGTAAATTAGAGTTGTCTGGTTAAATCGCTTATCTAGTTCCTCGTTACGTGTCAAGTGGTCAGCATGTACATACGTACACACATTTAAAGTATTTTTAAATGCATATAAAGTTCATCCACTTGGGAAAAGAGGATACCCTGAAACTCCAGTACTCCCTTTAGGTGAAACTCTCATGGCATCCAACAATATCAGAAACTTGGGAGTAATTGTAGACAACAAAATAAACTGGGCCGCTAGTATAAACAGCAATGCTGACGTGGCCCACAGAATGTGTTCTTGGATTCTCAGAACTTTCCAGTCGAGATATATCCACACCATTATCCCTCTCTTCTCTACATTTTCCCGATCCCACCTTGAATACTGTGATCTCCCCACACGAAACAAAGTATCATGAAAATTGAAGCATTTCAAAGGTCAATCGCAAAAAAGATGAATGGCATGACAGCCCTTGTCTATTGGGGTCGACTAAAAAAGCTCAAGCTTTTTTAGTCGACCGATGCCGTTGTGAGTGCTACATCATCTGTATGATGCGGAAAATATTCCATCAGCATTGCCCAAATGATGTTGGCATCACCTTTAAGATATACCCAAGACTTGGGCCCCATGCTTTCCGCCCACGATATAAATTATACTCGCACCATATAACAACAATACGGCACAATTATTTCACTTCAATTGGCCCCGCTCTCTTTAACATTACACCAAAAATACATTAAAACAGAAACAGACCCCATAAAGTTCAAGAAGTCTTCGGACAAATTCCTTCAAAAAATCCCAGATAAACCTCCTACACCCGGATATGTCTCCGTAAACAACAACTCTCTCCTCGGGTAAGCCATGTTGCCCGATTCCTGATTTGAATGACTTTGCCAGGTGGTGTTGTTAAGTTAGACATGGCCTGGGCCAATACTAGTTGAAACCTATCAGAATACCATAGTATCAAAGTACATGTATACGAGGGTGTGCTGAAAAGTTCCTGGTTTGGGGTAAAAGTAAATAGTCGAGGATCAGTTAATTATGATTTTATTGAACATATTCCCTTCTCAGATACACACTTCCTTATTGCGGCGTTTGTTCAGTTTTTCTCGACTTTGTAAAAGAACTCGGCAGGCTGGATCCCCAACCAAGCTTTTCGCGACACCTTTAAAGCCAGGAACTTCTCAGCAACCCGTCATATATATATATATATATATATATATATATATATATATATATATCTTTACTCTTTTACTCTTTTACTTGTTTCAGTCATTTTGACTGCGGCCATGCTGGAGCACCGCCTTTAGTCGAGGAACTCGACCCCGGGACTTATTCTTTGTAAGCCCAGTACTTATTCTATCGGTCTCTTTTTGCCGAACCGCTAAGTGACGGGGACATAAACACACCAGCATCGGTTGTCAAGCAATGCTAGGGGGACAAACACGGACGCACAAACACATACACATATATACATATATACGGCGGGCTTCTTTCAGTTTCCGTCTACCAAATCCACTCACAAGGCATTGGTCGGCCCGGGGCTACAGTAGAAGACACTTGCCAAAGATGCCACGCAGTGGGACTGAACCCGGAACCATGTGGTTAGTTAGCAAGCTACTTACCACACAGCCACTCATATATATATATATCAGAAATATTAAATTTCTAAATATCTCATAGAGATATGTACGCTGGTGGAGCGATAGAGTGGTTGTATACTGCCAACTTAACGTAACAGTCCTGTAAGGGAATTACACCACCGCTGTTTAGCCCTAGGAAGCATCGACGCTTCCTGTCGGCCTTGACACAAAGGACACAGGAAATGTGTCAAGGCCGACAGGAAGCATTGATGCTTCCTAGGGCTAAACAGCGGTGGTGTAATTCCCTTACAGGACTGTCACGTTAAGTTGACAGTATACAATCACTCTCTCTCTCTCTCTCTCTCTATATATATATATTATATATATAAACATACCAGTCAGTCAATCTATCTATCTATCTATCTATCTATCTATCTATCTATCTATCTATCTATCTATATATCTATCTATCTATCTATCTATCTATCTATCTATCTATCAATCTGTCTGTCTGTCTGTCTGTCTATTTGTACTACTGCTAACATGTGACCCAGTGCATACAACCCGTCCGTATTTTTGAGCCGTAGGCGAGTAATCCGGCAGCCCTACGTTGCTCGCTTTATTAGAGTGTTTAGGATGATTTTTGCCGGACACCCTGCAGAATAAAAAAAACAAAACCTGCCGAAGGGCAGATGAACTCACTAGAGTCACCGAGCATCCAAAAGCTGCGAGAAAGCCACCCCTAGTCTTTATTGAAACATCTCACTAGGACAGGGATTATCAACTGTTTTTAACCTGCAGACCCCTTTGATTACTCTTTTATTCTGGAGGACACCCGTAACCATTCGATGTTTAAAAACTAGTTTTACAGAAAATTTCAAAATTTTGATTTTGATTTTTACACATTAACTTGCGTAGGTTGAACCGTGTAAAATGTTAGAGAAAGAAACCTGTTTTTTTTTTGCAATACACACCAATACATACATCTAAAGCAAGATTTTTTTCAGGGCCCTTAAAATACTATTGTGGATCTCCAATTTACGATTTTATTGTGTGGACTCCTCCAAAACCTTATATGGACACTCAAGGATTGCTAAAAACAGAGCTGTACGGTACCTGCAGTATCTCGCTCATGGTTTTGGTATTATCTTGGAGATTACCATTTCCATCAATTAGAGGGCCAACAGTGAAGACAGTGACCTTGTGTTTTTTCGACGAAAGAGAACACTTTGGGGTTGAGTTTGATTTTCTCAATGGCCCGTTTCTCCTCTGCTGACCAATTTGAGTTGATCCACTTCGGAAAAGAGGTTACCCTGAAACTCCAGTACTCCCTTCAGGTGAAACTCTCAGTTGCGAACCAATAGTTTCGGAGAAGGAAAAGTCTAACGTAAAACTTACAACATGGTTTGAATTGAATTACGCAGATGGTATTTTTTTGGGGGGGGCAAACATTTAGGATTTTTAGAGAGTGGGATTGGTTTCAGGGATATGCATCTCTTGAGTTTTACCATATCCATTAAGTGCTGTCGAAAAACAAAACACTCATTGAAAATCTCCGTCATGGAATGAAGTTATGCGAGGAAGTAAGTGGTAAACACTCTGAACACCTGGTGTAAGAGGCACCCATCCTTGTCACAAATGTCCAAAAGCGTGTAGCTTCCAAACAGGACGGAAACTCAGATCTGCGTAGCATTAAGGAAATAACCAAGAAAGGCCATTGTTTGAAAAAGAGCTGCAACCTTTATACATACATACAAACGGACGTGCGTACGTACATACATTAGGACATACATATACACACATACGTACGTACATATATACTTTCATACATTCATACATTCACATATACATACACACTCATATGCATACAAGCATACATACACATACATACACATACATACACATACTTATACATATATACATACGTACATAGATTTACACATATATACATACAGATACACTAACATACGTATGTACATATATATAACGTACTCATACATACATACATACATACATCATACATACATACATACATACATACATACATACATACATACATAGATATATACATACATACATACATACATACATACATACATACATTCATACATATATACATACATATATATATATACATACATGCATATATACATACATACATACATACATACATACACATACATACACACACATACATACACTTATTCATACATATTATATAGGTACGTAGATAGATAAGTTATCTATCTATCTATCTATCTATCTGTCTCTCTGTCTGTCCCTATATCTGTCTGTCTGTCTGTCTGTCTGTCTGTCTATCTATCTATCTATCTATCTATCTATCTATCTATCTATCTATCTATCTATCTATCTATCTATCTCTCTGTCTGTCCCTATATCTGTCTGTCTGTCTGTCTGTCTGTCTGTCTGTCTATCTATCTATCTATCTATCTATCTATCTATCTATCTATCTATCTGTCTCTCTGTCTGTCCCCATATCTGTCTGTCTGTCTGTCTGTCTGTCTGTCTATCTATCTATCTATCTGTCAGACTGTCTGTCTATCTGTCTGTCTATCTATTTATCAACCTACCTCCCGCCCTACCTACCTACCTACCTACTTGCTTGCCTGCCTGCCTGTCTGAATGTCAGTCTGTTTATCTAACGTATTTAGGTACAGCTTAAGTGTAAAGGGTGGCTTAACTCCCTTTTGTGTTCCTCTCCGCACAAATATGGAGTTCACGCTTCTTCACCTTTATGCATATGCATATGTGACTGTATGTATATGTGTGTTTATGTGTGTATGTGTGTTTATGTGCTTGTGTTCATTCTTTGTTGTGTATGTCTATGTACATGTATTTGTGTTTCTGTTTGCGTAAGACTATACTCTTTCACTCTTTTACTTGTTTCAGTCATTTGACTGCGGCCATGCTGGAGCACCGCCTTTAATCGAGCAACTCGAGCCCGGCACTTATTCTTTTTGTAAGCCCAGTACTTATTCTATCGGTCTCTTTTTTTGCCGAACCGCTAAGTAACAGGGACATAAACACACCAGCATCGGTTGTCAAGCAATGCTAGGGGGACAAACACAAACACACGCGCACACATATATATATATACATATATACGACGGGCTTCTTTCAGTTTCCATCTACCAAATCCACTCACAAGGCTTTGGTCGGCCCGAGGCTATAGTAGAAGACACTTGCCCAAGGTGCCACGCAGTGAGACTGAACCCGGAACCATGTGGTTGGTAAGCAAGCTACTTACCATATATATATGGTGGCATCATTTGAAGGCTAAAACAATGCGAAGCGCATTGTGACCAGCGATGTGTCGCAACATCTGATAGCCTGGTCGATCATGGTGATCACGGTGATATATATATATATATATTAGAAGGTTTGGAGGTGATGTACAGATATTATATATTAGAAAAAATAAGGTATTCACAGATCTGGATGGTTATACATATACAAATATCTATTTGTATATGTACAATCATCCAGATCTCTGAATACCTTATTTTTTCAAATATATATATATGTGTGTGTGCGTGTGTGCGTGTGTGTGTGTGTGTGTGTGTGTGTAGCGGTAAAAATTGGTAACGGTTGAAATTAATTCGTAAACAACAATTGAATCATATTACGATGGATGTAACGGTGCAACGTCGGGATCACCAATTTGTAACGGTGCAACGTCGGGATCACCAATTTGTAACGGTGCAACGTCGGGATCACCAATTTGTAACGGTTGAGTCACCAATTTGTTGATTGTAATTATGTAAGGACGAAAGAACAGTGATTGAAGTTGTAAAGAAAATATTTATTTTTACTGTTACATTGTATATACCTTGCCTCGACGGGCAGGTGATAAAATCCAAAAGCATGCGAAGCAAAGACAGGTGCAGATTTTCCTTGTATGCTTTGTGCTTATGTTCTCGTCATTGTGTAGTGATGGAAGCACTTTTCGGTTACGACGACGAGGGTTCCGGTTGATCCGAATCAACGGAACAGCCTGCTCGTGAAATTAACGTGTAAGTGGCTGAACACTCCACAGACACGTGCACCCTTAACGTAGTTCTCGGGGATATTCAGCGTGACACAGAGAGTGACAAGGCCGGCCCTTTGAAATACAGGTACAACAGAAACAGGAAGTAAGAGTGAGAGAAAGTTGTGGTGAAAGAGTACAGCAGGGATCACCACCATCCCTGCCGGAGCCTCGTGGAGCTTTAGTGGTTTTCGCTCAATAAACACTCACAACGTGTAAGTGGGAATCGAAACCGCGATCCTACGACCGCGAGTCCGCTGTCCTAACCACTGGGCCATTGCGCCTCCCATTGTGTAGTAGTAATTACAGAAAGAGAATGTTGTAAGAGAAAATAAGATGAGCTAGTGAGAGTGAGGGAGTCGGGGCAAATCATCTCGTATTGTCGTTGATTGTAAACTTTCTTTTTCCCTCTGGACGTTTGTCATTAGTAGCTGCCTGCTTGTGACCATGATTCTAGTGGGGCGTTCACTAACTGATTGTCGCTCTCTCTAACTCGAGTTCCCACTACCTGAATTGTCACTAACTGACTAACTGACTTTGGCTTGGGGGTTCTTGTTTTTATAACTATCCAGAAGGATAGACATATCGCTGCGAACAATGGATTTAGTTGGTGGTCTGTGATATCTTAATTCTAGCTTTTGGTGAAGTAGAAGGGTTAGAAGGGTCAAGTGGGGAAGACATTATTTTAGTTAATTAAGGCATCTGAAAAACTGAAAAACCATTGTTTTACCGTGAGAAAAGTTCTGTTGAAGTGTTAATTTAAATTTAGCTATCTAGGATCGAATCTACTTCATGCTATATATATATATATATATTTCTTTATTGTCCACAATGGGCTAAACATAGAGGGGACAAACAAGGACAGACAAAGGGATTAAGTCGATTACATCGACCCCAGTGCGCAACTGGTACTTTATTTATCGACCCCGAAAGGATGAAAGTCGACCTCGGCGGTGTGTGTGTGTATGAATGTGCATGTATATGTGTGTGTGTGTGTGTGTGTGTGTGTGTGTATGTGTATGTGTGTGTGTGTGTGTGTGTGTATATATATTGATATATTGATATATGTGTGTGTATAATGCGTCTGTGTATGTATGGCAATTGGATAGATAGCTAGACAAACAAAGACAGAGATAGAGAGATAGAAAGGTAGATTTATAGATAGATACAGACACGTACATATATGCGTGCGAATGTACACACATATACTCAAACCTTACGTTCTTAAATGACTTCAACGGGTCTCTGTTTTCATTGCGAGGCAAAACATTTTTTCTGTTCTTTTTTCTTTTACCCGTTTCAGTCATGAAACTGCGCCTATGTTGGGAAACCTCCTGAAGGAGTTCAGCCGAACGAATCAGCCTCAGAACTGTTTTTTTTAAAGTCTGGTACTTATTCCATCGGTGTCTTTTGCCGAATTGCTAAGTCACGGTGGTCGCCGATATGCCGTCTGCGAAAGGCCGTCGTTACGATATCGACCGC
>NW_021833873.1:32500-53745 GCF_006345805.1 Octopus sinensis | reverse complement strand
GTGTGTCAGAGAGACGTCTGGATGTCTTACAGAACTGATTAATTCTGAGAGTGGCGAAGCTGTATTGTCTGCTACAAAACTTAGTCTTTATTCCAATACAAGACAAAGAAAGGAAGCATTTCATGGAAGACATTTCAAGTTGGGAAGCTGCAGTCTGACAAAGATTTAAAGCCAAATTTTCGGCCAAGGCTTGTAAACTCTAACTTCCCTACAGATTTCTCTTTCGGAAGTGCTTTGGAAATACTTAAAATCACTATATTGTAGTCCTGTGAAGAAGATCCAGAATTTTCTAGAGAGATCGAGCAAAGACTGGTTCAATGAAAACAGCCTGGAGATCCAGGAGTTAATATCTGGCATGAGTTTCACCCAACAGAAATACCTTGCTCAGTTTTCTTGTGTTATGGAAGCAGCATTCTGCTTTGCGCGCAGCGAGCTTCAGTGTAGATTTTGTGGTTTTCAAAGCGTGTAACGGACCAACCTTACGAAGAGAATATAGTTTTGTGAAGACACTGGTGAATGCAAAGAGTCTCATGAGATTTTAGATATGGTATATTGCTCTTCCAACAAAGTTCAGAGTCCCTTATGTAGTGCAAAGAGATACATAAGGTGTCCACCCCACATCAGTGGTCAGAGCATTTCCTGACTCTTCAGTAATATATATATGATGCATGAGCTTAATAATTCATCGTATCCTACAAAAGCTGGATGAAATTCCAAGTACAGAAGGGAGTACCATGCTTCAACCCATCTGAAAAGGGAAAAGGTAGTAGGAGTTGGAATTTCACCAGAGATTTGGAAAAAAGGGGAACAACCGTTGCACACTTTCTTGCTGGAAACAGAGCAGGAAACCTCTGTGTAAAAGAGGCGAAAGTTGGGATCAGTCGTACCTTACCTGCCATATTTTAATGTAACTGTTTACGACATTGCTCAATGGATATAAATATGTATTATATTTATATATATATATATATATATACGTACCGAATTACACCGAATTTATATAATGATGATATTCCTGATGATAATAATGATGGTAATAACGACTATGATGATGATGATGATGATGATGATGGCAACAACAACAACAACAACAACAACAGCAACACCACCAACAACAACGAAGATACAAGAAAACAAATGATGATATGGTTCTATATTTAAGAGATGAGGAATCACGTACATTAGTTACATTATTTACATTTGACGGATATTTGTCCTCATTTGTTTGTTGTTAACACAACGTTCAGCTGATATACCCTCCAGCCGTCATCAGTGTCTTGGGGAAATCTCGAACCTGGGTTCTCATTCCTAAGGTATTTTTCCACGCTGGCTGATGTTGTTGTTGTTGTTGTTATTATTATTATTATTATTATTATTATTATTATTTTTATTAGTATATTATATTATTATTATTATTATTATTATTATTATTATTATTATTATATTATTATATTATTATTATTCAGGTCAGGTCTGTGCCGGAATCGAACTCGAAATCTTGGAGTTGAATACTACTACTACTACTACTACTACTACTACTACTACTCTACTACTACTACTACTACTAAAAAAAAAATAATGATAATAATAATAACAAACAACAACAACATCGAAAAATACCTTAGAATGAGGTTCGAAATTTCCCCAAGATACCCACCTGATAATGCTGGAGGGTATATCAGCCGAAACGTTCCGAAACGTTGCGTTAATAACAAACAAGATGAGGACAAATATCCGTCAATGTAAATAATGTCAATATGTAAGCAATGTAAATAATGTAAATGGTGATATATATTATATATATATATATATATATATATATATATATATATATATATATATACATTAAAAATGAAATATGCATTTTACATGGACGTAAGAATATGTTTCGTATAGGAACACTGCGTTTATTATCAAGAAAACTAGCTGACGTTGTTCCACAAAGTCACCAATACAAATGAAAACGTTGCGAAAACTAAACCATGTCGAAATGTTAACATTAGTATATTTGTGTGTTAAACGCCACAGGAAGATGTCCCCTGATTACAGAACTAATGTAATGCGTCTCGCTCAACGATTGCTAGTTTCCAAATCCAAATTCATTTCTGTTGTAGAGTTAAACTACTATAGATAAATATTTGTTGAAATATGCTCACACAGAGGTGTTAATAGAATCTGTCAGCTATCAAGGTGGAATAATGGATGCGTGTCTTATTTTCAAAAGGTCTTTCTTTCTTTCTTTCTTTCTTTCTTTCTTCTCCCCCCTCTCTCTGTCTTCAATTTCCTTTTCTTCTCTCTTTTTCAGCATATTGATACGGAACATTGAATCGTGCCATAAGACAAAGCTTTCAGCAATCGAATTATCGACTCGTGCGATCGAAGTGTTTGAAACGCTTCCAAACCACCACCACCAACGCCGCCGCCGCCACCACACCACCACCACCACCACCACCACCACCACTACCCACCACTACCACCACCACCACCACCACCACCACCACCACCACAACCACCACAACCACCGCTGCAACCGCCGCCGCAGTCACTACGGTAGTCTATTAAATATTTTTCTGATACAAGAAAGTTTCATCTGTAGAGTCGTATACTTCTCGTTTCAACCATTTTTTTTTACTTTCAATTCTTTAAACCCCGAAGAATTGAGCTAGACACCTTAAACTACAAAGGCCACACGAGATAAAGAGGAAGCCTCTTGGCGGTCAGTCGAGTTACAAGAAGTAGCAAACAATCTCATTCAAATCACAGCCGTCCTAAAAAAGGAATACTTTCAAAAAAAAAAAAAAAAAGCAGTTTATGGCCTCTTTTATCTTTTATTTGTTTCAGGCATTCGACTGCAACCATGCTGGGATATCTTCTTGAAGGGTCTTGTCGAAAAGATCACCCCAGTACATTTTTTTTTAAGTCTGGTACTTACTCTGTCAGTCTATTTTGCTGAACCGCTTAATTACGGGGAGTAAACAAACCGACACCGGTTATCAAGGGGGAAGTGAGAGACAGACGCAACACACACACACATACATACACACATGCAGATATATACACACACATATATATATATACATACACACACAAACACACACATATATATACATACGAGGTCTGCTAAAAGAAGTATCGGGACCGTTGTTATGGTAACGAAATTAAAGTACGTAGAGTACAGCCGCTTGGCACAGATTGACCATGGACTCTGTTGCGCATGCAACTAAGTTATAAAGTTCTTGCTCACCTCCGTTGTTTATAAAAAAGTAGTGCTTAGAAATAAAGTGTGTAGAATGTGGTCACCTTAGAAAGAAGATCAGATTTCAGCTGTGCAGGATCTCCTTGGTTGTGTCGAGGAAAACGAAAAAAATTTTGAAAATGGTCATAACAAGTGACAAATCGTGGGTCAATGGCTATGAATCCGAAACCAAGGCAAGAATCAAATCCCACTGGAAAGGAACAAATCCTATAGAATGCGATGCGGCAGCTGCTCGCTATTGCAAAATAAAAAATAAAATAAAAAAGAGTTCCAGGAATCTTTCCATCAAAGGAAACGACACTGGATAAAGTGTGTGGCTTCAGAATGGGGACTACTTTGAAGGGGATTAAATGACAAATTGATACGGGTTGTAGTTTTCTTTTTATAGCACCAATTCCAATAGTTTTGAGCAGACCTCGTATACATATATGCACGCACGCGCGCACACACACTCACACGCACGCGCACACACACACACACACACACACACACACACACACACACACACACACACACAGAGTTTCCGTTTATCAAATCCATTCACAAAATGCTTTGCAGCGGGACTGAATCCGGAACCATGTGGCTCGGGAGCAAATTTTTTTACCATACAACCACGATATAAAAAAGAAAAGGAATAACGAAAAAAAAACCCCAAACAAAACAAACAAAAAAAAACAACAAAAAAACAAAAAAACTAAGATAGACATCATTGGATCACAGGTCTGCTTGATCAGGGCTTATTTGGAACCAAACAACACTAGTAATAAATAATCCAATATTATGCATATTTAATGATGATATGCTCTGCGCATGCACCCATCCACACACAGATATACTGCACACATGAGAATCAGACTCACACCTAGCTTACAACACTCAATGAAACAATACTCAAAATGAATGCCCATTTTGATATGCAAGGGATTTCATTGCATGTACAATCCATCACACCTCACCACGTATCCATAATATTCCCAAACACTATTGTAATATTATCAAAGCCACAATGGAATCGTTTTGATCACGAGTTTGTTTGATCAGGTTTCATCAAGAGCTTTATAAACGACTAGCACTAAGACCCGGCAAGGCCAGGTCATAGTGCTAGTGCATGCATATACAGCTGCGTGCATGCGCGCACATACACGCGCGTACTATCCAAATCTCTGACCAATCACATACAGCTAGCTGGCATTCAATTGGCGTATCAAGTTTCGGGCATTTTGATTGGGTTTTGGATAGAAAATTCACAAAAATGTCACTTCTGTTAACTTTTTAATGGCTTTGCGGGGTGACTGGGGAAATGTAAAGATGTGCACGACCACCCTTGGACGGTTTTGAATGACCATAGAAAGTGTGAGACCTCTAACTAAAAAATTGTGGATTTGTATAAGGGACACACACACACAGACATTTTGCCGTTTATATATATAGATGACTGTATTGAGAACAATAATCTAGTCTGCAGACCATCTCTTCGTCACGGTCCGGATAAATATAAGCGGTCACACACATCCAGACACATTTACAATTATAACTTTTAGTGAAGCACAGTTCACGTACAACATCAAATATAAAGCTCGATCTAAAAGAAATAACAGCCAAATGTCTCTTTCAAATATCGCCCAATACTAACTTGGATAAATAACTACGTTAAATATTAAGAAAATTCTATGAGAAAGTTCCGAACGATGTAACGCTATAGATTCAATCGATGGGAGAACGCGCACTTAATCGGGAAGACTTTTGTTGTGTCACAACATGAACGACAACAACTTCAAATAACTTTAAATCGACAAGATAGTCACGGCTCGCATTAATTTGATTATTGGTTTACTTGATCAGCGCTGATCTAGAACTACGCAAAAAGCAAAGATGAACCTAAGCTGTGGCACTCAAACTAGATCTGCATTGTCCATCTTTTCCACCTTCCTTTCCTTACCACTGCAGTGGTTGCCACCAGGATATACAGGTATACATACGAGTCAACGAAATAGCATCTATATGGTCACCCAAACTAGTGGAAATAACAGCCAAATTTTTCTCAATTCACTCTCCAACCACCTTTAAAAACTGATGGAGTACATATTCAGGGGTTGCAACGCTATTAGCAACTGTATACAAAGCGATAAAAAATGAGAATGTTAATGGTAATCGCATTTCTAGAAAGCAGAATGCACGCTTCAGGCAAATTACCTGGTATAACGCTTTGTATGGGGCCTAGGTAGCCACAAATATACAAGGTAATTTTTTCATGGCTCAAGACAAAAATGTTCCACTATTAATCAAATGTAGTAGTATATTTAAGAAACATACTGTTTACGTTTATATATTTGTTTTGCGAGATTTTTGATGTGAAATCGTGTGTTGAAACAGATAGTGTTGTATTTAGGAATGGTCATTTTGCCAGTTTAGCCAATAAAAACACACGCACTATATATTTGGTGTTACTTTGCTTCAGCGTTATTTATTTTTTATATTAATCTTAATCTTATTTAGGCCAGAGTTCTTTCGTCACACTTCTGTGACTTCTGTGACGAAAGAACTCTGTTTAAGTTGTATATTTTATCACAAGTAACTTAGCCGAGATTATAGCAATACATAATGCTTGTAAATTAAGAAACTTTGCTGCTATGGAATTAAGTAACCCATATTACAATAGTAATAATAAACAACCTTGGGTCGAATGTAATAAAACGTAGATATCTAGTTCAGTTAAGGAAAGCATTTGTATGACAAAAATATTCTATCATATGGCGGAATATTCCTAGCTCAACTTCTCATACAGGTAATAGGCGGAATATGAACTGATCTGATGGAAAATTATTTAATGATAGACTTAACGAATTATGTGATTGTCGAAACCGTTTAGATTGTCTCTTGAATAATCAATGCCTGAGATAAAACACACAATTTATAAATGTTCGGTAACAAGCAAATGAAAGTAGATATAAGTGCTTATGAAACAAGATTTAAATCTAAATATATAATCACAAATCTTTATTTAAACACAGAATAAAGGAAAATGTTAAATCGTTAAGTAAGTGTATCTGGAGCCTCAGAGAGGTGGATATTAGACACTGTATAGAATGGTCGATAATATATAATGCCCCATCGTATAATGGAAGGTATGTTAGGCGTAACTTATGCCTCGAGGGGGCGCAACAAATCCTTAAATGCAATTCTAACCTAATAAATGAGGGGGAAGAATTAATGTTACATTATTCACACTTATTTGGAAGAACTTTCCCATATAAATATATTACTAATTTTATTATTAGAATAATATTATAATATCATATTATTAGAATAATATAATATTATTCTAATAAAATACCACGTTTGGTCTGCCCCTTTTGGTTTAGTATACACAATACAGTATATATAATTATATTAATTTTAATCCAATTTTCTTAGTTGCCTTTTAGAACATATACTTCTTAGGATTAACATTTATTTAATAATCTATATTGTCTACAAATTGACAGTTACTGAATCGATTCTTTAATCAGTGTTTTTATACTGCGTTGTTTTATTTCTATTCTTTTATTCATTTTATGAAAGCTATTTTACTTAATTGAAAGTCATCTAACGGTCATCTAAGATTAATGGATACTATTTTATTTAATAAATAGTAATTTTCCTTGGTGGTTCTAATTTATTCAGTTTGTCTTTATCTACTTATTGTGCGTACTGAGCGACATCACAGATTAAATTTTAATTCTATCTTGAAGTGAAGCACAACTGCTAAATGCTATTATACTAAGAAGATTTGACTGGAAGGACTGGTCAATTAAAATGTAGTCAGTCTCATTGAGTTTGATGCCATGAACCATATTCCACTTTGATACAATATATACTAATTTTGGCAGAGACATTCTGACATTGAGAAGCAAACAAATAGTACTTAATTCCTATCTTTCTATAGCATTTTAGTCGATCAAATGAGGGATGGATTAAATATGTATATTGCTATTTGCAATGTGCATCAAATAGTTCTGTCAGTATGCTTGAAACACGTGTAGCGAATTAAACCGTTGATGATACAACTTCATTCTTTATATATATGTAAGTATATATATATATGTAGGTATACTATATATATATATATATATATATATTATATATATATATATATATATATATTATATATATATATATTATATATATATATATATGTTTCTATATATGGGAAAAAAGTCGAGGTCGAAAATGCTAAAATAATTTTATAAAAAACATTTCATTATCGGTTTCGGTCATTGACACTTTTTCAACTTTAAGTATGGAAAACAATTAAATTTTGGAAAAATTAATTGAAGAGTTTTTTAAAAGAATATTTGCATAGTATTCAAATACAAGGGGCATTTTCCTTGTTTCTGCCTGTCTCTGTCTCTCTTGTTTACTCTTGTGGATTCGAGGTCGTTGTAAATTCTTGACAGGGAAGAAGAAGAAGAAGAAGAAGTAAAGACGAAGAAAAAGAAGAAGAAGAAGAAGAAGAAGAAGAAGAAGAAGAAGAAGAAGAAGAAGAAGAAGAAGAAGAAGAAGAAGGAGAAGAAGAAGAAGAAGAAGAAGAATGCGGGAGTGCCATGATAGTAGTAGAATGTTAAATGGTCAAGTGCCCTGAAAGTGACTTGTTGTGGATGGTAGTTGTGATTGAATTCTTGAGATAACTCTTTTGAATGTTTTGTTTATAATATTTGTGTAGGTGTTATTCTAAACAACAATAGTGGTAAAGTTAGGAAGGAGGTGGTGGAGAGACAGAAGACGAAGAAGAAAGAGAAAGAGAAGGGAGAATAAGAAGGAATGTAGATGGTACGATAGTGGTAGGATGTTAAATGGTTAAGTGACCTAAAAGTGATTCGTTATGGATTATAGCAGTGATTGGGACTGTTTTTTAATGAATTCTTGGGTATCTCTTTAATGTATCATTTTTAATATTTGCGTGTGTGTCTCTGTTATACTAAGGCCGTGGTGAATATGTCGTTTGTTGCAGATGCGTTCAAAAAGGGGTCTGTATTTTGTAATAAAGAGAGTCTCTTTACTAATTCGTTGGCTACAGGTTGTATCGTCCCTGAATTGGTAGAGGGGAAAAATTCTGAAGCTTGGATTTTTGTTATTGGCGCAAATGTCGATGTGTTGGCTGAATGCTATTTTTCTGTTTTGGGGAATTTAGATCTGGGATCTGTGCAGAGCCATCCTTTTACGTAGATTGTTTTTTGTTTGGCCTATGTATTGCTCTTGATACCCAGAGCAAGTTAGTGCGTATATTAGGTTCTCCGAAGCACATGTGAAGCTGCTTTTCACTGTGAAACGTTGTCCCCATTTGAAGGAGAACTCTGATCCCTCAATTAAATTGACGCATATTCCACAGTTGGGTCTTCCGCATTTTCTTACTGACGGCTTCTGTGTTGTTGTTGAGCGTCTTCGGGCTTGTGTTAGGAGACTTTTCATAGATTTGGGTTGTCTCTTGCTTTTTATGATGGTGTGTTTTTAGAGGATTAAGTTCATTCTGTGGTCCTTTTTTAGCAGGGGAATGTTTTGAAGGATGGTGTCGAAGGCTTCATTGTTAAGAGGGTTGTGTGTGGAGATGCATGGTAGGGCTTTTGGTTGTAAATCCTTCTTTAATTTTGATGTGTCTGAGTTCCTGGATGTTGAGTTGGAGGGCACGTTGAAAGCATATGTCAATTAGTGAAGGCGGGCTGTTCCTGGTGATGAGTGTATCCTTTAGTTCATGTAGTCGTGTGTTTCTGGCGTTTGCATTAGAAACTATAGTACATATACTTTTTGCTAGGTTGAAGGGGATATTCATTCTGGTGAGTCTGGGGTGGCATGAGTTGAACGGTAGATATTGCTTGGAGTCCGTGGGCTTATTAGTATATATCTGTTTCTATTACGTTGTTAGATTTCTTAATGAGGATGTCAAGGAAGGGAAGTTGTTGATGGCTATGTTCCATTGTGAATTGAATGTTTACGTCAAGTCCATTTATAAGTGCTTGGAATTCTTTAAGCCTCTCTATATTTTCATGCCAAAGAATGAAACAGTCATCCATGTGTCTCATCCAGTTTTTTTTTCTATGCAAAGGGAGAATGGGCTGCCGTATTTTCTAGAACCTTACAATAAAGACTAATTTCAAGATATCCCATGACTAGGTTCGTTAAGGAGGGGGCCATTCTCATACCCATCACAGTCCCCGATTTTTGTCGATAGAAGTTGTCTTTGAAGACAAAGTAGTTGTTCTCTAAGATGAATTTTAGCCCTTCTATCACGAATTCGTTTTTGATGCGATGTGGGAGTTCGTTGGCGTAATTCTCTAGCCAGAATTGAATTACCTCTATTCCTAGGTTGTGGGGGACATTGGAATAGAGGTTGATTACATCGAAGGACACTAGTAGGTTTTGTTTATTGTTTCAGGAGCATATCCAGGTCGTCCCTTATATAGCTTTTGACACGCTTGAGGAATGGATTTAAGAAGGTATCTTAAAAGTTACTGAGGCTGTGGGTTTTGCATGCGGGACCTGCTATTATAGGTCTCAATTTGAGGTCATTAGGAGTAGGGATTTTGATTATTATGTCTGTGGCTATCTTGCATTGAGTTACTTATTTTCTCACTTTTGTGTATCTTGGAAATATCGTAGAATTGACTGGTTTTACTTTTGAAATTAGTCATATAATCATATTCTTTGTCGGTGAGCCCTTCTCTGTATAGGTTTAACATGGATTTTAGGTCTCTCATTATTTTCTGCTGACTGTAGTGTTGTGTCTTTTCATAATATGTTGTGTCTTCCAATATGGATAGTACTAGAGTTATATAGAAAACCGTGTCCATTAAGACAATTGCACACCCTTTATTAGCCTATCTCTATAATTGAACCAAAATAATGCATGTAAATTTATATATGTACAGATACATAAATGCATGTTTATACGCATGTATGCATGCATGTATGTATGCATGCATGTATGTATGTATGTATGTATGTATGTATGTATGTATGTATGTATGTATGTATGTATGTATGTATGTATGCATGCATGCATGCATGCATGCATGTATGTATGTATGTATGTATGTATGTATGTATGTATGTATGTATGTATGTATGTATGTATGCATGAAAGCATGCATGCATGTATGTGTGTATATGTATATTAGTGTATCTACGTTATATTTAAAATAGCTATGTAAAAGTTTAATCTTATTTATATTGGATTATATATATTTTTTTACATATTTCCTTATTAATCCAGCGTATTTAATTTGGAACCATATCGTTTCTGAACCTATTAGTCTAATAACATTTCAAGATCTTCATTTAATGATTCTTGGAGAATAATTTTATGATTAAAAAAAGCAGAATAAACAACAAACAACAACATAAATGCAGGATACCAAAAGTATCTTCTGGTAAAGTACATGAAAAATATATTCTCATGTGTGAAGAATTTTGCCGATTGCTTTAATAATGAGTATCCTAATAAGTGCGTAGATCAGGCCATAGGACAATGCAAGAACACACACACACACACACACACACACACACACGCACACACACACACACAGGCACACACACACGCACACGCACACACATGCACACGCCCACACACGCACATGCACACACACGCACATGCACACACACACGCACACACACACTCACGCACACACGCACACGCACAGACACACACACGTACACACACACACACACTCGCACACACACACACACACGCACACAGACACGCCCACACACGCCCACACACACATGTAAATATGTATGTATATTTGTATGTATGTATATATGTATGTACGTATGTATGTATATGTGTATGAATGTATCTATCTCTATATAGGTGTATAATTTACATATATATATATATATGTATACACACACATATACATACATATATATATATATATATATAAACATATATATATATACACATATATATATATATGTATATATATAATATATATATATATAATATATATAATATATAATATATATATATATACACACACACACATATATATATATATATATATATATATATATATATATATATATAGCAAAGGTTTGTAAATGCATGTATAGCATTGTATTAGGCTATATATAGCTTGATTATCTTTGACATTTTCATAATTCTTTACCATTGAATAGCATACTTATTATTTAACAAAAGAAATTAATTTCATGAATAACCATTAAAAGTAGGTACAGAATATGTAAGACAGTTACAGTGGCTCTCTGCTGTTGTAAAACTTGAACGAATATCTTTCATAGTTAATAATTTATGTCTTCTCTACTGCGCCTGTATTCCAGAAATGTGTGTATTAATATCACGGTCCAAGAGCAGGTGAGGCCATCAGCATCGAAGCAACTCTACTGAAGATTCCAAACTGGGAATGACACATCACTAGGAAGGAGGAAAATCGGCTTCCCAAGATCACGCAGTATGACGAATACTCCTCTGGTCACTGTGATTGAGGAACACAGAGGAAGATGTCCAAAGACTCCCTAAAGAAATCCTTCGGTGTCTGCTACATTTATTCTTTTTTGGTAACTAACCATAAAACCTGACGTCTCACTGTACTCCGGGCAACATCCTTTTCTGAAGAGAACCATAAGTCCATCTTTGAAGACAAGAGTAAAAGGAGGAACAATAAAGACATTATGACCAACCATGATTAGCCTAACTTCTCTGCGGTTTCTGCGGTCATGCTTTTGTTTGTCCCATATGGGACACTCCTTCCAAAATTCTTCGCTCCTGAAGCTAAGAACTATCTATCTATCTATCTATCTATCTATCTATCTATCTATCTATCTATCTATCTATCTATCTATCTATCTATCTATCTATCTATCTATCTATCTATCTATCTATCGACGGACGTGTTGTCACCTCGGCTCCGAAGGTAATCGTTTATTTTGACTATTTATAGCCGATATTTTGTGTACATTTTTGTAAATAAGGTGTGTAAGGCACCCAACTTTCGTTTGAGTGCTTTTCCAAGGGAGGAATTCGCCTCTAGGGGCAGTTTCAACCCATTTTAATTTGCGTATTTTTCTTCTCGACATTAAAAATGTCGAGAAATGTTATTGTAGAACGCTGGTCGCGTTCCTTTATGGACCAGCATTTTCCTAGACTTGAAACGCTAGGAGAAAAAAAGAACTTATGCACGACAAAGACAAACGTGAATGACGTGGTAGTGAACGCTGCAACCACTTGCGGTAACAGCCCTGTCA
The DNA here is from genome assembly GCF_006345805.1 of Octopus sinensis. Lineage (NCBI taxonomy): Eukaryota > Metazoa > Mollusca > Cephalopoda > Octopoda > Octopodidae > Octopus > Octopus sinensis. The sequence continues at coordinate 41,252 of NW_021833873.1, read as the reverse complement.
CCACCACCACCACCACCACCACCACCACCACTAACAACAACAACAACGAGACTACTACTGCTACCACCACCACCACCTCCACCACCACCACCACCATCACCACCACCACCACCACCACCACCACTACCACCACGACCAACATAAATGATAAAAATGAAACTCACGCGAATACTATGAACAAAAACAACAACAAGAAGAACAACAATAAAAATGAAATAAATATCTTACCATCTAATAGTGAAGATATTAATATAAAAGAATCAACAACACCAGTAAATTTCGCTGACACTCTGCGTCAGAAAAAAGAAATAATAAAATTTACGAATGAAGAGTTAATAGAAACGAGAGCACTCTTTACAATCCAAGGGCAGGATTTAGTGCTGCATACACCTCAACACATAAAGGAACAAATAGAAAATAAGACAATTATATATAAAATTATAAAAAAAAAACAAAAAACAAAATGAACAGATTACAAAAACGGACATAAAAAAGTGTTTAAAAAACATAATGAAAAAAAGAATATATAAACTGGGGTCCCCAGTTTAATACAGTGGTGGTCCGCTTCCCTAACCAGGAAGTGGCAAAAGCTCACTCTACGGAGTCTTTGCAAAATGATGAAATCATCATGGTACCATATTACAAAGGCCAGAGAGTAATTTTTAAAATTTAATTAGCATTAAAAATGTACCCCCCCGAGATACCTAACAAATGGATAATAGGGGCAATCTGTTACCATTTGAAAAAGATAAACATATTAGAAACTGCCGTGTACAAAAACGACAATTGGGGTGGTAAAACAATAGTAGTGACCATCCAGATTGAGGGGTCCTCTATCGAAAACCTACCTGATAGGATCCATTTAGAAAATGGGCAATGCCTATATGTTGTAGCAGAAGGCAAAAAGCCTAGATGCTACAACTGTGGCAGCCCAGAACATTTAATTGCCAAGTGCGCTCTGGCACACAAAAAACAAGAAAGAACAAATCAGAAAACAAATAAAAAACCCTTGTTGCCAACACCAACACCAACACACTCAATTATGGAACAATGCCAAGAAAAACAACAAACCAGCAAACAAACCCCAACAACATCACCAAGAAAAGAAACAATACCAACACAATCATCGTTGACGTCGCAACCAATTCAACATACTGAACCAACAAAAGGTAGACCAACACCAACACCGAGGACGACAATTAAAAAGACAGAAAACAGTGACGAGAAGACAAATTCTACCCCTAACACCACAACAACACAAACACCGCACAAAACATCAACAATTTCTACAAGCATACATATTAACGCAAATGCTTTGCCTTTACCCCCTTCTGATTCGTCGGACGACGAAAGTTCGACGGAATGGCACAGGGGGGTAAAAGGAAAAGATCAAAAAAGCCCACCAAACAAGGAAGTAAAGCAGGGAGATATTTAACTCCGGACAGCATCCCCCTAGACAATCAAAAAATCAATGAACCCGCAAAACCACACACACAACTAACTGCAATAGACACAGACAGTAAAAAATTAATGGATTACATTGCATCCAACACGGACATCTGTGAAGATGACTTTAAGACAAACAATCATCCGCGCACCACACCACCGAAACACATAAGAATTGTACACATAACACAAACACAACACCATACACTGAAAACAATATTTCCAAATGCGATAGGCGGGTTTCAACGATACCTCTCCAAAAACTATACAAACACCTCCTCAAAGACACTACAAAAGAAGAAGAAAAAATGAAACTTTCGAAATGAGTAAGTGACCTTCCCTCTTGCCTCTTGTCTCTTCCAATGTAGTGTTTGAAACACAATTTTCGTAAACGTCAATTATGCTTAAATTAGGTTGTGTGAATGCGTTGGCTTGGCGTCGGCTTGGAAGCAAGGTTACCTTCTAAACGACATCAAGTCACTGAACGTGGATATAGTAGCTATCAGTGAAACCAGACTCAGCAAGCCGCGGGCCCTCGCGTCCATGTTTGGCGATCAATTCGACATTTATTTTTCTCCCTGTCTGCCGAACATGGGTGGTGGAGGTACCGCGGTGCTTTTTCGAAAGAGTCTAAATGTAAAAGTAAGAACAATATTCCTAGACCCGGAGGGTAGGCTGGTTGTCTTGGACGTGGATGGCAGAAATGGGTGTGCATTCCGTCTGATGGCAGTTTATGCACCGTCCTTAACGGGTCGGGCGGATTTCTTCAGACGTCTAGAGGTTTTCCTGGGTACGTCTAGTCCTTTACTGTTAGTAGGGGATTGGAACGCTACCTTGGACACGCATCTAGATTATGTGGGAATGGATAGGAATAGAAGGGGGTGTAAGTGCCTCAAAGACCTACTCAGACGTTTCCATTTGTCTGACAGGTTCCGACTCGACCATCTGAACGTGCCAACGTGGACTTGGACAAACCACGTAGGATCGTCGAGATCTTATCTAGATAGAATTCTATGCAGGACAGCGGATATGGATAGTGTAGGATGTCCACAATTTAAAATAGTCAGCTACACAGATCACAAATTTGTTACGTGTACGCTCGACTTAGATAAAACATATAGGCAGGGTCCCGGTTACTGGAAACTGAACATGTCGCTCTTAGCGCGACAGGTTTACAGGAACCGGATTAGCGAGTTAATTAAGAGGGCGCTGACGGGAGCCGTCGTTAACAACCGCTGGTGGTTCGCCCTGAAAATGGCAATAAAATCGGAATCAATTAGGTTTAGCAAGGAATTAGCAATAGATCGAAATAGAGTAGAGGGAGATCTGGTTAAGAAACTAGAAGAGGCACTTACCACTGGCAGCGCAACCAACGTGCTGGCTGCGAGGATGGCCCTCGACCAACACCTCAACGCCAAGCACGAAGGTTGCGTCGTCAGAGCTAAAATGCGTGCCTTAAGGAACGAAGGGATCGAAGCTGCGCGAGAGGCCCGGGTAGCGGAGGCGCAGCGTGGCAACAGAGCCACCATTCGGTCTCTAATAGATCAACAGGGATGCAGTTTACTCGAACCCGAAAGGATGTGTAAGGCCTTTCAACAGCACTTTGCTCGACTGTTTGGTGCGAGTGGTGGGTCGGAACGCGGGATGGACTTCAGTGCCTACCTGACCGACCTGCCGCGGCTCTCGGCAAGAGAAGCGGAGTTTTGTGAAAGTCCCATCACAGCCGCTGACATGCAGGATGCGATAGCGGGCTGCGCGAGGTATAAGTTGCCGGGATTGGATGGTTTACCCTACGAGCTGTATTGTCAAATGCCAGACTTGTTTGGCGACCTCCTGGCATCAGTCTACTGCAACTGGCAACAAAACGGGAGAATCCCCGGTTTCGTGAGCCGAGTGCAGTGACGTTGCTGAAGAAAGACCCAAGCAAGGGGAATTTTATAGATAATTTCAGGCCCATCACTCTGCTCAACGCAGATTTGAAAATTTTGGCCAAAGTAATAGCCGAGAGGTTGGCGCTTGTCATTGGTAAACTGGTCGACAGGGCGCAAACATGCGCCGTGCCGGGCAGAACCATACATGACTACCTCCATCTGATGCGCTACATTGTGGACAGGGTAGTTAAGGATCCTGGCATGGGTGGGGCGCTGATCAATTTGGATCAGTCTAAAGCCTTCGATAGGGTCGACCATCGGTACTTGGCGGCCGTCCTCAGGGCGGCTGGCTTCGGTCCCGTCTTCCGCGGTTGGATCGCTGCCTTGTATAGCGGCATCCGATCGGTAATTCGGGTGAACGGCCACCTGTCGAAACCGTTTGACATCACGCGTTCGGTCCGTCAGGGGTGTCCCCTGTCGGCGCTTCTGTATGTATTGACTCTCGAGCCGCTACTGCAGAAGCTGGCGACACTGAGGGACATCCCACGGGAACTGGGTTGCGGGACAAGCGTGTCGGCATATGCGGACGATGTCACCGTCATAGTGTCGAGCGACAAACACATCCAGATGATAGGCGAGACACTAAGAAAATACGAAACGGTGACGGAAACGAAGATTAACCCGGAGAAGTCAGTGGGTTTGCTACTCGGCACCTGGAGAAGCAATCCCATGCCGTCCGACTGCGGCTCAGTAGTGGGACGTTGGACGGACGGACCGGTTAAATTGCTCGGGGTCTGGTTCAGTCCGGACCACCAAATGGATAAGAACTGGGACGAGATCACGAGTAGAGTGGTCGCTCTCAGCCAAACATGGCCCGATAGAAAGCTGTCTCTAAAAGGTCGGTCGGGCGAACGCGTATATCGCATCCGTCATCGATTACCGTCTGACCGTCGTGCCTTGTCCCGACGCCACCATCACCAAACTAGAACGCATACCCTTCCGCTTCCTGTGGAAGGGTGGCGTTCCAAAGGTGAGGAGGTCCATTTGCTGTCAATAGCCGTTGAATGGAAGACTAGGCAGGCCGTGGTTGATGATGCGCAGGCATGCGCTGAGACTGCGACATCTCTGGAACTTCATCGATGACGGTGAACAGGTGTGGGCGCCGTGTGTGAGGCGCGCCTTCCCGCAGCTCGTCTCACTGACCGAACTGCAAACGTGGATCAGGAAAAGACCGAAACTGGGCGATTGGCACCGAGAGTGTCGCCATGCTCTACAGCAGCTCTGCCGACCGGGGTCAAACTTGTGCAACTTACAAACGACTAAAGCGTTCTATAGAGGACTAGTGGAGGGGAGGTCCGACGATACACTCGGGGCAAACCTGAGCGTCGACGAGAAATTCCTAACCCGCCTGTTCAGGACAATGTTCGGGCCGGGGCCTATGGATAAATTCCAGAAATCCCTGGCTTGACAATGCTATCGAGACGCACTGCCTGTTCGAGAGAAGAGCTACTGGCACGGTTCGAAAACCATCACCGACCGACCTGCCCGAGATGCGGTCAGAGCGACGAAACCGTTCTGCACGCGCTCGTGCTGTGTCCAGATATTTCAGAGCTGTGGACCTTCGTCGAACAGCTGTTGTCGCGTGTAGGACGGGCCCGCTTATCGGCCGAGTCTATCGTGAATATTGTTCCACCACCTTCCTTTAAGCGGGAAGGGAAAACTGTTTTCGTTACGCTGATGGCTATGGCGAAAGAATGTGTGTGGTGGACGCGTTTGAAAGGACTGCAAACAAACACCTTCCTCTCTGGTCAGTCTCTCGTCAACTTTTTCAAGTACCACTTGAAAAGGAGGATGAGAATAGAGAGGAAGCTTTGTCGAACGAATGTTTTAATAAAAAGTGGGTAAAAGTGGCAAAAATGGTCAGTATGAAAGAAGACACTATTTTAAGCATAAATCTGTGACCAAAGAGACAACGAGAGGTAAGGCGACTTACTCGTGTTCATTTTCGAACTGTCTGAGGTGACCTTGGTCTTTTTGTAGGTTTTTCTTTCCAGGGCTACACCTAAACTGTGAAATTTATTATATATATATATATTATATTTTTATACACCACACAACCCAAAGATCCCTATAGATCGAACGTTTTTTTTCTTTGTATGTCCCACCCATCCCACCTCGAAAAGAAAAAAAACTCTACATTGTATTTCGTCCATTTTTTTTCTGTGTTTAGCCCTGTGTGGCTACAATAAAAAGTTATCTATCTATCTATCTATCTATCTATCTATCTATCTATCTATCTATCTATCTATCTATCTATCTATCTATCTCTCTCTCTCTCTCTCTATCTATCGATCTGTCTATCTGTCTATCTGTCTGTCTGTCTGTCTATCTATCTGTATATCTATCTATCTATCTATCTATCTATCTATCTATCTATCTATCTATCTATCTGTCTGTCTGTCTGTCTGTCTGTCTGTCTGTCTGTCTATCTATCTATCTATCTATCTATCTATCTATCTATCTATCGATCTATCTACCTGCCTGTCTATCTATCTGTCAATATATATACATACATATATACATATGCATACACTCACATATATAAGGACACTCCAAATGTTTTGAGACTTTTTTTTAGGAGAGAACTTCGAGTTCAAAGAAATGATAAACCCTAATCTGGCCTCCTCGGGTCTGGTGGGAGGGCAATTTGTTTTCATTGGTCATTCTTTCTCTTGGTCTCTTAATCATATCAGTAGATTCTGCTTTCATTACAAGTCCCTAGAAACTTGAGTATTCTTGGATTGGAGGCAACGAGCTTAATCCTCTCGCTGTTATCACTAACGCATCTTTCTTTCTGTTCGTCACCGAGCACTCGGGGAAATTTGCACAAATTTTGCGTAAGATTAGATCTTTGCGAATAATTCTGTGTATAATTGCTACAGTAATTTCAAACTGTATACTTGTTGTCTTTATACACACACAGCAATCTTCATCCAGAAAATAGTGAATTTTCTCAACCAGCTTTGTTGTTTTAACGTCCCTCCCCTTCAATCTTTTCTCATATCCTCTCTATCACCCTTGAATCAGTTTGGGGCATTTCATAAGTTTCTGAGCGTTTTTGCCCAGTTTAACACAAAACTATAGCATAGCGAAATCCCAAATTTTCTCCCCGTCTTGACTACCTTCTGTAAACTTGTCAGCCGTGACAAGCAGTGTTTAGTAGGGTGTGAAGTTCTGTAGACTGTTACAGTCACCTCTTTCAATCTGGAATAAAAAGTTGACAGGCCAGCATATTAGATGAATAGTAATGAATTGCTTAAATTACAATAATTTAGGACAGTTGTTAAGCTCAATACTTACTTTTTTTTAAATCTGGTATTTATTCTGGGGTCGAATTGTTCGACTAAAAGGCGATGCTTCAGCATGGCCACAGTTAAAGGATTGAAACAAGTAAAAGTATATATATTTATATATATATATTCATGTTTGTTATTTTATAATAATTACTGGTATCCTTATATATTACTATATTTTATATCTTATATGTAAAGCATAATATGTTATATGTATGTATATTATTGTAATTATCAGTTCAGTTCAGTTTAGTAAATAGATAAATAAGTTAACATAATATAATGTCTAAAAGTTGATGAACCACCTATTGCATACACACGTATACACACACACACACACACACACACACACACACACACACACGCACACACACACACACACTCATACCTACACACACACACACACGCTCACGCACACATATAAGTTCAATGAATTTATATGAGTTTAAGAATAAAAGAGCTACAGGCACGGTTCGAAAACCATCACCGGACTGACCTGCCCGAGATGCGGTCAGAGCGACGAAACCGTTCTGCACGCACTCGTACTGTGTCCAGATATTTCAGAGCTGTGGTCCTTCGTCCAGGATGAATTTGATCAGATGAAATGTTTGAACAGTCTTGACTATTAATTCCGCCATGAAAGGAAACCATTAGGCCGGCAGATTTCCAAAATATAGCCCCCCCCCCACCACTGTGTTTGCAGAACTGTTTCCAGTGGGAAACGCAATCTTTCAGGATGCTAGTGCACCAATTCACACAGCTAAATTGTTACTGAATGGCACAAGGAACATTCTAGTGAAGTTGAACATCTTAATCTGGCCACCACAATCCCGAGATCTCAATATTATCGAACATTTAAGGTGCATTTTAGAAAAACAAGTAAGGAGTCGATATCCTCCACCATCATCACTACAAGAACTGGAGACTGTTTTAGCTGAAGAATGGACAAAAATTCCTTTGGAAACAATTCAAACTTTGTACGAGTCCATATCTCGTAGAATTCAAGCTGCAATTACTGCCAAAGGACATCCTACCCCATACTAAACTAAATTTGTTTGAAATTTTGAGGTGTTTCCATTATTTTGTCCAACTCATGTATGTATGCATGTATGTGTAGGCATGCTTCTATTCCAGAAAAGCTTGCTTAACATGCGTTCATAAAATTGTATCTAACTGTAAATTGTAAGCACGTTGAAACGCTTATGCGTGAACGTAAGTCAAAGCGTACAGGTTCTCACATTCATAATAACTATTTCTTTACTACCCACAAGGGGCTAAACACAGAGAAGACAAACAAGGACAGACAAACGGATTAAGTCGATTACATCGACCTCAGTGCGTAACTGGTACTTATTTAATCGACCCCGAAAGGATGAAAGGCAAAGTCGACCTGGGCGGAATTTGAACTCAGAACGTAACCGCAGACTAAATACGGCTACGCATTTAGCCCGGCGTGCTAACGTTTCTGCCAGCTCGCCGCCTTTCACATTCATAATAACATGCACGCAGCATGTGAACCCATGCACTTGCATAACTGTACACATGCATAGACAACGGCTCGCATGACTACCAAGTTGATGCTTTAAATTCCAATGAAAAGGCCTTGTATGTGAGTTGAGTTGGAGAGACCAGCTCGTTTTGTTATTGATGAGCAAATTTAAGATATAAAACCAAGATCATACACATGAATGCATACATGCTTATTGAATTTATAGCACATGGGCGCACACACAAGGCATACATGCACACACGTACATGCTAACATACATATCATATACATATATGCATACAGCCACGCATACATTAACCGAACTCTGTTATATATCTAGAATTATGCAGCTTGAAGAGTCACCAGCAAAGAAAATTTCTATTAATAGCTGTTTCTGATATTGACAACAGTCGTTTATATTTGTTGTTGTTGTTGTTATTGTTGTTGATGTTGCTTTTGCGATGTTTGAGATGCTGCTGTCGATGGTGGTGGTAGTGATGGTGGTGACGGTGGTGGTGTCAGTGGCAGTTGGCAGTGGTAATAGTGATGGCGGTGGTGGTGGTGGTGGTGGTGGTGGCAGTGACAGTGGTGGT
>NW_021833873.1:0-25000 GCF_006345805.1 Octopus sinensis | reverse complement strand
GCATTTGGGGTCTGCTACGTTTCCGAAAATATATGCCTGATAATTCCTAGTACAGCGGCTTTGGTCTTGAGCAACACAAATAAATCCTTCCGTTTCCGAACTTCCCAGCCACTGATGGGTTTGGGCATCGTCTGCCTACATCAGCGCCTAGGAAGCGAAGTCGTAATTAGCCGTGTAGAGGTTTTTGCTGCTGTCTTTCTCTAAATGGCATTAGACCATCTGACTTTGCCTTGCCTCTGAAGACTTTTGCTGCTTTAGTTGGAATTAGATCAACTTCATTAGTAAGCTGTATGTCTTCGGTTCTTAGTTCTTTCCTGTACTCTCCAGTACTTTTCCGCTTCTTTGAATACAGAGAAATTCTTTTGTCTTTTATGATCTCTTACTAACTTCATTATCCAGTCATTGGTGCTCTCTAGGTACGTTTGCAAGCCTGTTGTAGTTGTTTTGTATGACAGTTCTAGTAGGATTAGCCCTCCTCCTCCTCCTCCTCCTCCTCCTCCTCCTCCTTGTCTTGATAAATATAGGCGATCTACGTCTGTTTTGGGTCGCTACATTTTATTGACTGTAAGAAGTTTTCAAGTTTTTATGTTCATTCTCAGGGGATCAGAAAAGTTCCAATTAATGATGTCATAACTGTATTGAACCTCTGGTACAGATAACGTACTTGAAACGGATTTTAGAATTTAGCTCTATTTTCAGGATCAGCCTTACTCTTCTGCAGAAATCTTTTCGTATTTTGTTCTTCATTTGAATATGTTTAATTCCATCACCTTCGTTTATGTAAAGATATTTATAGATGCCTTCTGTATCTAACTCATGTTTGGTTGTATCTATATCGAGTTTAACGGATAGTGTCTTTGTTAGTTTCCCTCTTTTAAACGTTGCTTTGGCGCACTTGTCAATGCCAAATTCCATGCCAATGTCATTGTTATATTGCTTCACATTTGCTAGATGTCCAAAATCTTGGTCCTTTTTAGCGTACATTTGAGGTCATCCATAAAAAAAAAATGCTAAAGGGCCTCATTGCTGCTGTTCATCTTATACTCGTATCCTGTGTTGCTGAGCTTACTTGATATGAAAATGAAAGCAAAGCAAAAGAGGAGAGGGGAGAGTGAGTTGCCTTGAAATTTTCCGCAATTAATTTCAAGATTATCTGACTGTATGGCTCCTTTGTTATGGCTTAGGAAAAGAGCTGTACTCCATTTTGACATGCCGGCTCTTTAACAATTAGATATTTTGGAAGGCATTTTGCAAATTTCTAGGTCTTCCAATATCCATTAATGTATTATACTGTCATAGGATTTAGATGTGTCTCTTTGGACTGATAGTATTCTAGAATCATCTTATCAATTAATAGTTGGTCTTTGCACCCATATGTGAAGGCGCGTGGCCTAGTAGCTAGGGTTCGCTTTCCGGACTAGGTGCTGTGTTTTGTTCTTGACCAAATCACTTCATTTTGCGTTGCTCTAGTGCTGTGTGGGGACCGGCATGTCAAAGAATAGACCTAAAAGTGGTTGAAGTAGGATCTACATTCTGACCTTGTAAAACTCCTACCAACAACGACTACCCAAACAGACCCACGGGTTGGAGGGCTGTCACCTGAGTGGTGCAAAAGTATGATCCACCATGAGGAGGGGCATCACCAACAAATGGTGGACGAAGATACACGTTGTTACAGCGCATGTCCCCAAACTACTGCTACTACTACTACTACTACTACTACTACTACTACTACTACTACTACTACTACTACTACTACTACTTTGTACCCATACGAGTCCCACTCTCCTCTTTATTGTTCTTGTGGAATGATTCCATTTTCATCAAGGGTTTTGGATGTTCGCTCAGTTAGTATAGATGTCAGGAATCTGTAGGTGACAGAGAGACAAATTTTGGACCTATAGTTTTTTTGGTTTTATGTTTCAGCTGTTTTCAAGAGACAGTATGTTGTGCTTCAGTTAGTGAACTCGGGGTTTCAGATGAGTTTTGTATTATAGATGTAATTTCACAAACAAGTTCTTTATGAATCCCTGTAAGTACATTTAGCCAAAGTCAGGGATTTGGTCTGTTTAAGGTGAATTCCATTTATGTGCTATATTAAGTACCTGCCTTAGCCCTCACAGCTTTCTTTCTTGCCATTCCTAATAGGTAATGTCTCTCATTCTGCCTATTTTTCTATTAATCCACCCAGGTTCTTTATTGCTCCATATATTTTCCACAATCCAGATAAGAAGTAATAATAGCAGCGACAACGAGGGTCCTAACACTACCAAGAGCAGCATTATTTCTTTTGCCAAAATCACAAATGCGTTTGATGTTATCCCATTAGAGAACAAGCATGAACATTTAAAAGAGGCAAAGAAAGATATAAATCATCTGGAACAGAGAAAAGTTATGCTCAATACACCACGACATATCTTTGAACAAACAGAGAAGAAAACAATTCTGTATAGATGCGTGTCGACGAAAAGGCATAAGTTAGAGCGCATACCTTCATACTTTAACTCTGCTTAAAAAAATATATGATCTGACATGAGCTTTGTGGCTCATGATCATAAATTCGAATATATTAGAATTATTAGAAACCTTGCTCAAAAGCACTTCACCGTTCTAAAAATTTGGAAGATTAATAACGATTTATCCGGGGGCTGATATTCATCCAAGTAAAAATTCCCACGATACTGATCATCTTCTTGGACTCAGAAGGTAAGTTGATAGTCCTGGATTTGTGTATTAGGATTTCTCAATCTCCTAAAGTTCGTAATTTCCTGGAAAATGAAAGCAGCAAAGGGATGTAGTTGTGTATTGAACTCTTAATGTATGTATAATAAATGTTCAACATTTGTTTAAATAATTGAAAAACACCACTCGCATGTAATGTCCTGTACTGTCCCCTCTTTGTTTAGTCCCTTTGCGGATAATTAAGAATTAACAATTGCTTCCATCGCGTGTTACGGTTAGTTATACATATCTATTATCAAAAATCTATTGTTGTTGAATTACTCTTGATTTTTGTTGCAGGTTTTCCCTTTTGGGACTACCTTTGCTGATAAATTGTTTAAGAACTGTTTGTGCCTTACGACACATTGCTGGCCTTTACAGGCTTATTCACTGTTGTTTCCCCCCGTTTAGTGGCGAATTATTTACATTTTGTGTAGGGTGTGCCTACACAAAATGGAAGACGATATGTTTTGCGAGCCCTGGGAGTGCAACGGAGACTACACCAGCGATTCAGGAGAGAGCACTGGAGGATATGCGGCCGCGGCAGGCAGACATTTGAAACGCTATAACTTGAAGCCGGAAGCTGTAAAGACATTTTAAACAATGTTTCGGGGGGAGTGAGCTTAAGTAAGATTAACTCTCCCAAAGGGGGTAACGGAGGAAATGAAGAGGAAAACGGTGTTTACAGGACGCTATCACTGAAGACTAAAAATATAGAGATAGCGTCCATAGAAGAGATAGAATAGGCATTGAAGCCTATTTTGAACAACTAGCATTTGTAAGACGTGGAAGGAAATACGATACTGTGGAAGCTCAGTTTATAGCCGAGAATGATGCCAGGGTCGACTCAGAAATCAGCCTGAAGATCAAAGAATTGGTTCTTTTGCCGACATATCTCGGCAAAAGAACAACAAAAATAACTGTAGATTGATTTGCAGCGGAAATTAAACCAACACGGTTCCTGGCAGCCGCCTTCGCCAACATAAAAGAGGAAGTTAGGAGTTTGAGGACAGAAGTGTCCAGAACTGGTCTGGAAAGAGCTTATGAGTAACGATTCAGGCCACACCAGCGGGCGTTGACGATACGCCGGAATTCGTCATTCTTCCGAGTGAAACGGAATTGAAAGTCACCGTACAGAGCAGAATTCCAAAGTGATTCGGGTGAGGACAGAAAGGGCATATAAGAAAGACGTGCCTCAGGCCCTACAACCTGAAGCAAAAGGAGAAAGTCAGAGGGGGGGGGCAGTATGCAGTAAGAGAGAGTTGAAGAGAAGGTCACAGGTTGAAGAAGAAGCGGGAGGTGATGGAGGAGAGAGAGATGGTTACGAACACTGGAAGACACACCCTTAACATCAACGTCTATAGAGGTAAGTAACAGGAATGGAAAGATGCTCGGAGGAAGAGAAAGAAGAAAAACGCTCGTTCTCTCCCTCCCACAAGCAAAAAAAAAAAGCTTAAAGACACAAGAATATACAAACACGAACACACAAGAACAAATAACACCAGGGACAAATGAAAACACTAAAAAAGAAAAGATAAGATAAAAACCGTAGTGACTTCACAAACAACACCAAGCAAAGTAAAAAAAGAAATAATCTTTTGAAAATTTATGTTCGTTTTAAAAATGTTCAATGAATTTACCTGGGCCGTGGGGCCCGGGTAACCATCATTTCATCTTTCTTATTATATAATCATTCATTTTTCATTCGATGTTTACCCCACTTTGTAATATCCTGTACTGTCCCATCTTTGTTTAGTCCCTTTGTGGGCAATCAACAATTGTGGGAATCAACAATTGATTCCATCGCTACAGGATCATGGTTAACGTTGTTACCCCTTCTCATATGTTCTGCTGTTGGTTGTCCTTCCACTACGGCGAGATAGAAATTTGCAGTTTACGGTTATTTGATCCGTTCTTATACATGTGCTTATGAAAGAAGCAAATTACAAAACTTGACAATGTTAAAATTGACTTGTTTGATATATACTCTATAGGAATCTGTTAAAATAGATTGAGAGACACATAAATCAATAACACTCAATCCCATATAGTCAAGAAGATAAATGAAAAATAAAACGGTAAAACCGTAAAAATATTAAACGAAAAGGGAAAATACACAGAGATCCTTGGAACGAGTGGGTTAATAAATAGAATACAATTATATTTTAACATGAAGTATTAAATAAAAACTCAGGGGATAGGCGTCGATTTTCATACTTCATTTTGAACTATCTTATGTGATGATTTAGTGTTTTGGACATCAAAAGGCAAAAATTGAGGATGAAAACATTTATTTTATAAAAACGTTTTTGTATAGAAAACTCTTACAAAGAGATTAACGTGAAAAATGTCTTAACTATTAAAAATATTTCAATCAATTTGATATTTTATTTCATGAAGCAGGAGTTGTTGATAGTTTGTTGTCACTTGAATTTAATTAGGATTTTATAACAAAGAAAAGGCTTTCTCTCTGCTTTGATTGAAATGGTCCCAAGGTTACACAATTGTTTATGCCAGGTGACACTTCTGTTTGCAGTAATTTAATATATATATATTCCTTAACGATGTCCTTTTTAATCTCTGTAGTATAGACATTTCCTTTTGGGGGAAGTGGGTGCTTCAATTATCATGGGTTTGGAATCGGAATATGTAATTTTCTTTTGATAAAGCGATGCACTTTCTTTTATGCAATTTCTCTGATATTTTGCAACTTTGTTTCCGATGACGCAATTAGAATTGAGTCGAATGCACCAAAATTAAAAAGTGTTATTTAAATACTTTATCAATCCTTTGCTGTTTAATTATTTTCTTGACACTCTCAGTAAAAGTGACAATGGAGTATTTTGATGATTCAATTTTATTTTAAACAAAAACAAATCTTTTTTTCTATCGTGACAAATGTTGCATCCCTTAAATGTAGATTTTCAACTTCACTTTAATTGGTTCTAATGCTGAAACTGTATAAATAGCATTAAATCCATTATTTTAAAAGTCGAGTGGATGCTTTTATATTGATTATAACAGCTTTTAAGGAAAATGAATAGTTCTAAGATTGCAAATAAACTACGCTATCTGGCCACTGATTAATGGCAGTTCAGGAAAATAATCCTCTTCAACATGTTCCCGAAATATTCATTTTTTAAATATTTTTTTTTTGCTGAGGACTTACGAAATGAAACGTTAATTGTTCTCATTTTCTCTTCTACAGCGAAACTGTCTTCTGCAATAGGAACTATTTTCTTTGTGTTCAGTTTGCTGCAGATCGCCAGAAATCACTAACCACATTCATAACTGCAGAATCTTCTTTTTGACCCTAACCCTCGAATGTCGATTTTTTGTTGGAAAGAGCCATTAGTAAAATTAGTTAATTATTATTATTTTATTTTTGTTTTTTTCGTAAAGAACATTACAAACAGCCAAATGAAGTCTAGTCGCAGTTAGTATCCTAACTAAATTGAACCATGATTCCTTGTTACATCAGTTACGACAGCGGTTATATATTTGTTTCCAAACGACGGTTGAATTCAGCAAGTGCTGTTCGTAAATGTTCCATAATTTTTTCAGTAAGTAAACTTATAAAAATTCTGCTCATTCTTAAGTTCCAGAATATTTCGGATAATCTGCTTTATCTTTTATCTTTCAAGGTACCGCATTGGGAGGTTATTAGTCGAAAAGATCAACCTCAGTACTTATTTTTTAAAGTTTGGTTCTTATTCTACCAGTCCCAGTTGCCGAACTGCTAAGTTATGGGGACGTATTCACAAGGCTTTCGTCGGCCTGAGACTATAGTCGAAGACACTTGCCCAATGTGCCGTGCTGTGGGACTAAACCCAGAACCACGTGGCTGGGAAGGTAACTTCTTACTACAAATTCACGCCTGTGCCTAAGTAATAATCTGGAGAAGGTAGGGTTTTCAGAAAAGGAAACGGACCAATTAACTAGCACATTATAAATACAATCGGTAAGTGGAACAGTAAAGATATGCAAGACTTTCCCCAGGTTTAAAATGTAATATTGTTTTTGTTATCTACATTCGAGAGATGGAGTTTTGTATCTTTGTTAGAAATCAGCTCCTTCTTCAGAGGAAGAATTCAAATAATTAATAACAGAAGAGAACGTACGCACACACACGCGCGCGCACACACACGCGCGCGCACACACACGCGCGCACACACACACGCGCGCACACACACACGCGCGCGCACACACACACACACACACACACACACACACGCGCGCACACACACACACACACACACACACACACACACACACAAATACGTACACATATACATACATACATACATACATACATACATACATACATACTGTTGTTCGATATATACATATACATAAATATACAAATACACATATGTTTGAGCGGAAGTGTGATTGAGTATTGAGTGTAACACTGTGTGTGTTTTGGTGTGTGTGATGTGTAAACGTGTGTGAATTGTTGAGTGGCTTTTATTCTTGTTAAGTCATATATGCAAAAGATGTCAATTTTATGCTTTTAAGTTAAACTGATAAGTAATTTGTAATTAAGCTAATTAATTGACATTAAGCAATTACATTAGCAGCTTTAATCTCAGTGCCGACGTGGATAGAGATTATAAGAACGAACAAGAAAGTTATATCATGTATCTTTAAATGTGATTCTAGTCCTAATTAGAATTATCAACGGCATTGTTATTGCTTCTTGAAAATCATTTTCTCAGCGATTAAATTATTCTGAGAAATTATTCTGAGATGCTTTTTGGATGAAAAATAACAAAGTTAAGGATAAAATATTTAAGCTAGTAAACATTTGAAAGCTGATTAGAATTAATGAAAAATTCTAATGATTAATAAATGAATGTAAAAAAATTTGTAAGTCTTAATAAATGTAATATTTTCAATAATTATGTGTTTGCGGGAAAGACTGTTTTAACCAACGAATTATTTTAATTATTCTTAAACGTACAGCAAATAGCTCCTGTCAGGTTGATGCAGATCTTCTTAGCAAAAGCAAAGTTTTGTTTACCGAAGTGATAATAAGAGAATCATGAAATAAATGTCCAATAATATACATTGGATATATATATTTTTCATGCCAACAACAAGCAGCTGACATGGAAAATTTTGATATTTTAGGTAATATATTACTCAGTGAAATTAAAAATTTAATTTTTAAAAATATTTTCTTCGCGATTCGTTGAAACCATACGAGCAACATATCTCGTAAGTAACTCTTTTTACTCTTTTACTTGTTTCAGTCACTTGACTGTGGCCATGCTGGAGCATCGCCTTTAGTCGAGCACATCGACAACAGGACTTATTCTTTGTAAGCCTAGTACTTATTCTATCGGTCTCTTTTGCCGAACCGCTAAGTTTCGGTGACGTAAACACACCAGCATCGGTTGTCAAGCGATGTTGGACACACACACACACACACACACGCACACACACACACACACACACACACACACACACCACACACATACGACGGGCTCCTTTCAGTTTCCGTCATCCAAATCCACTCGCAAAGCTTTGGTCGGCCCGAGGCTATAGTAGAAGACACTTGCCCAAGATGCCACGCCGTGGGACTGAACCCGGAACCATGTGGTTTGTAAGCAATCTACTTACCACACAGCCACTCCTCCGCCTATAAGGATGAAATAACATTGCACTTTATGTGAAGTACAAAATGACCGGTTTGTTCGTTATATCTTCTTTGCATTTATTCATTCATTCATTCACACACATTAGAGTGTATTTTAATGGTAATATATCTGAAATTTTCTTGTTAAAGGTGGAGTAAAGCAAAGAGACATTCTTGCGCCAACGTTATTTGATCTTTACTTTACAGCTGTATTCATGGTAGCATTTAAAGGTAACACTAAGGGAATCTACATGAGATTTAGAACTACAGGAAAATTGTTCTACACCAAGAGATTTATCGCAGATACTAAGATACTTGAATCTTTGCTTAGGAAACTCTTATTGTGGTTTAGTATCTCACATAGAACAGGAACTGCAGGATATGATTACGGTTTTAAAATGCACCTTACATGACTTTTGGCTTCTAAATGAATTTCAAGAAAACAGAAGTTATGTTGCAGATTGTACCTGGAAAAGCTTATGTTAAGCCAAAGATATTAGCTGGAGATAAAGAAGTAAAAGTGATGAAGTCTTTTACTTATCTGGGAAGTGTCCTGTCAGATGAATCAAGTTTGTTATTCTTATAGAGAATCAAGAAGGCCTCGACAACTTTTGGAAATTTGGAAAGCAGGCTTTGGTCAAAACACGAGACCAAATTAAGCACAAAGATACCCACTTACAAATCTCCCTCTCCCTCCTCCTCCTCCTCCTCTATCTCCCCCCTCCTCCTCCTTCTCCATATTCCCCCACCTCCATCTCCTCTCCTTCCCTCCTCTATCTCGTCGTCCTGCTCCCCTCCTCCTCCCTTCCTCATCCCCTGAGAGGCTGGTTTATTAGAGACCCCCTTCACACATATTTTTTTTGACCAGAAGATAGTGAAGTTATAGAGCCTTGCTTCGGTCGAGAGCAAATAATAAGAGAATCATGAAATAAATGTCCAATAATATACATTGGATATATGTATTTTTCATGCCAACAACAAGCAGCTCCTCCTCCTCCTCCTTCCTAATCATCTTCCATGTACCTCTATTCCTCTTGCCTATTCCATCCTCCTCCCCTCCTTATCCATTCCTCCCCCTCGTTTCTCCTTCGTCCTCCTCTTCCTTCTCCTTCCTCCTCTTCTTCCTTCTCCTTCCTCCTCCTCTCCCTTCTCCTTCCTCCTCATCGTCCTTCTCCTTTCTCCTCTTCTCCATTCTTCCTCTTCCCTCACCTTCGTCTTCCTCCTCCCCTTCCTCCTCCTTCCTCTTCCGCTCCTTCGCCTTCCTCCTTCGTCTTCTTCCTTCGTCTTCGTCTTCCTCCCCTCCTCGTCATCGCCAACGCCATCGCCATCGTCACCATCATTCTACTTTTCTTGACAGAAAGCTCTCAAAGTTCTCTTACAACTGGGCGCTTATTTTATTTTATTTTATTTTTTTTTCTGAAACTCTTTTCTAACTGGTTTTCTTTCCGCATCCACAATGGTGTACATATCCAGAACAGCCTTGTAGTTTTCGAGGATTAATATGCCTTGCATGTCCACATGCACTCGATCACATGTCGCTTTTTACTCTCTCTCTCTCCATTCACCATCTGGCCACTGCACTGCAAAACTGACGAGGGAGCGACAACAACGACGGCAATAAAAAAACGAAGGCAAGAACATTTATATTTGAAATCAATCTTTCAGAATTTTTCTGTAATTCAATTCCAGTATTGTTAAATAATGATTTTGAAATGCATTTGTATTTGAATATCGAATGGATTTTTCTGTTCTTTTTCATCCGATCGATTTTTAGATTTTCGAATGTTTATCAGAAAAACTGAATAAGTCTTCGATTGGAATGGTGTAAAATAAAGAAGACAAACAAAATTATAAACTCTGACAAGAAGATAACGATGCATTAACATAATTCCTATGGCGTCCATCACATACAGTACATATCCTCTTTTCTTCTCTGTGTACTGGCATATATATCTCTTGAGTTGCTTCTCAAAAGGTCAACATTTAGATGTTAAAATTTCGAACGAAGTATTCTAATTCACATGAACAAACAAATATAAAAGATTGGAATGGAACAACACGGGGTGGGGCGAGGGTGGGGATGACAAGACAAAAAGCGCAGACAAAGAGAATTCATCTGTTTTTCGATAAACCAATGCGATGTATCAAAAACAATAAATATTTGGGCCCACGCACTGGTGAAATAAATTGACAGTTTACTTGAGCTGTCATGATTGTACGGATCAACATATCATATAATATAATCACACACACACATATATACATATATATACATATATATATATATACATATATATATTCTTGTGTACACAATCATACACACCCATATATATACATGTATATATATATATATATATATATATATATATATATATATATATATATATATATATATAATATATATATATATACATATATATATATATATACGTACATATTACATACATATATGTATGTATATATACATACATATATATCCATATATCTATCTCTCTCTCTGTGTATATTACGTACATACATACGTATATATATGTATGTATATGTATATGTATATATTGTATATGTATGTATATATATATAGATGTATGTATGTATGTATGTAAGCAGTGCACGTCATCAGAGTGACACTGGGTTACAAATATACGAAGTCCAGCATACCGTATGATAAGGGTACACCAGGCACATGCAGCGCGACATGGTGACCTCATATCAAGATAAACAGCACGTGGCCTTGCAGGTGGGGCCCAGTTAGAATTTTCTTCAGGTTGAGTAACCCATCCCGCTCAAAAGGTCTCTTAATAAGGGTTGTTTAAAGATGTTCAACGAAGCACCCATGTTTCCAAAGGTGAATTATCCAAACCTCTAAGAATTCCTTTCAACATACGACTATGATGCTCCCCCACTACTTCTACGCGTGATCAGAGATGCAAATATCGTCAGCCGCTAAAGGACATACTCAACTGGTTAAGGTCAAACAATTGACAAGAAAATCTGGTATTGAGCAGAATATTTGCTGTAGCCCATCTTTTGTACCAAGACAAAACAATGTACATGATAACACTTCCAATCAGTTAAGATCAGAAGCCATGAGAGTCACTGTCTGGTTCTATGTATGAATGTATGTATGTTTGATGCTGACATGCAGTGTCTGTGCAAGACCCTGCCTCAGTAAAGCTGGACTCAAGAGTCATCTTCGTGAGACAGATGAGTGACAACCTAGCCACTGGTGGTGGTGTAACACACCATACTAATCATATCTGTCAGGCATGTGGAAGAGAGTGTAATTCGGCAGGACGACTTAATCGACATGTAAAGGTACATGAAACCCAGTTACAACTACAGCTGGTTATTACCGGTAAAGGCATTAGTTGCCAATTCTGTACAAGACATTGTAGATCTTTAGCTGGGCTAAAAAGTCACACTCGATCACAGCATCAGTAACAGTTAAGCTTCGTGCAATGGCCATACTCGATAACGAAGGGGCAGCCATCATCATGTATGTATGTATGTATGTATGTATGTATGTATGTATGTATGTATGTATGTATGTATGTATGTATGTATGTATGTATGTATGTATGCAGGTATTTTTGGTGGTCCAAATCAGAGGTGCAGTCTCTGTGGGTGTCTTTTCAGAACATTGTCTGGTTTAAAAAGTCACATCAGATGTCATGATAGATCTAAGGTGTAGATACAGGAGGTGGTCAAATTCTGTATAAGGAGTAGACAACCACCATACCATGTATGTATGTATGTATGTATGTATGTATGTATGTATGTATGTATGTATGTATGTATCTCTCTCTATCTATCTATCTATCTGTCTATCTATCTGTCTGTCTGTCTGTCTATCTATCTATCTATCTATCTATCTATCTATCTATCTATCTATCTATCTATCTATCTATCTATCTATCTGTCTGTCTGTCTGTCTCCCCCCCTCTCTCTCTATCTATCTATCTATCTATCTATCTATCTATCTATCTATCTATCTACCTGTCTATCTAGAAAGAGAGAGAGAGAGAGCGCAGAGAGTAATGAGAGATTGAGATGACAAAGAATAATCAGTTATCTTATGAATTTCATTATCTTACATCTGTTTCTGCTACAAGATCAGTGGTCCCACATTTGAGTACCTGAGTATAACCCTATAGTTTCATCGAAACTTCAACACGAAGTAAAGTTTATTTGGGATATACATACATGCATACATACATACATACATACATACATACATACATACATACATACATATATATATATATATATATATATATATATATATATATATATATTATATATATATATATATATATATATATATATATATATATATATATATACGTATATATATATATAGTATATTGCATATGTGTTTTGTGTCCTACAGGTCATTAATATTTACGTACCAGCTGCCAAGAATGTGTTTAATATGTAAAACTGTTGTATCCAATAGCGTTACACCACTGTATTTAGTGGCTATTTAAGTTATGTGTTCCATCAGGATTAATGGGTTGGATAGTTTCTGATGAAGGAGCAAAAACATTTGAAATATGTCATATACGCGCATTACCCATTTTTTAAATCTTCGAACTCGTTGTTGTTTACATCACAAGCATCTCGGATACGAAACGTAACAAAATCAGTACTGACTACGATTTCTATAGAAAATCATCTGCAGATAACCATAACAAGTTATGTAAAAGCACTGCTAACACAGTAGAACATGGTATTGACTTATTAAAATGTTTAATGTAGTTTATAGCATATTGCATAATGAAATACCGTGTCACTACAAGTCATTAAAACAGTTTTAGTACATTCCTTCCTAATCAGCATTTAATAAAATTCTGTTGGAAAATTTGCCCGTTGTTTTCAGAAATAACTACATATCGTTATTATTGTTGCTGATGTCGCTGTTGTATTCCTTTAATTCCACAGCAGTTCTAATCCAAGAACCCTATTCTCAAATATATTGAAACCGTGACTAATTCTTCCTTTTTGTTTTGGTCAGTTTTTATTTTTCGGACCGAGGTGTATTCAGGGCCTCATTATCCTAATTTAATTAAAAATATGAAAGGAAAATGGGCTGCTTCTTTAAGCTAGGTAGACTACAGTCATATACAGCAGGGGTATCAAACATATATAGCCCATGTCAAGGTTTAGTCTGACCCTCGGCTTAATTTTATAAATAAATATTTAAAATTTTGTAATTTTAAAATATTCTGTGAAATAGAGTAACACCATCGATTAGTCAAATCTGTGCACCTTGGGAAATCATTTGACATCCTACTCAGTAGAAAGAACCTTATGAATTCCTATACTAAAAGATCTGTTCTGCTTTCCCTTCAATTTGTATATTCCTCCATTTGTGCGGATTCTCCTTTTATTGCTGATCGCTAATGCCACCCACCCTTTTACTGTGGCCGAATCAGTTCGAATTTCCAATTCGTGGAGCCCCCATCTCAGTGCCAAGTTCCCGCCCTTTAGTTCAGCATCTAATTCAGTCACTTTGACGTGGCTGCAATCACCCTTTTTCTGAACAAAGCTGCATCTTCCAGCTCTACACCCCCCACTTCCAGGATGACTCCTATTGCGATGCTACTTGCATCATACTAAACAACTCCCTTTTTTTGTTTTGGGCACATTCCAGCTGCCCCTCATTGGATCCTCCGCGCTCACTCTCTCCAAAACGTCTTGCATCGTGGCAGTTGTCTTCTCTATTTTGTCACTCCACTTTACTCCTTCGGCACGACTCTTGATGAAGCTGCATGCTGTCCGGAGCCACACTGCAATTGGGTAGTGTCCCACCAGCTTTCCACACACGGAGAAGAGTTCTCGTCTACCCATAACTTTGCTCAGGTCCATTTCCTCGGCGTAAACAAACCTGCCCATCTTATCTCTTTCAATATTGAGCCCCAGCGCAGCGCCTCCTTCTATGGCCTCTGGCGGTTTAGCAGTCAGCCCAAACTTCTTCAGATGATCTACGACTTCCTCTGCCGTCGCTACACTCTCATCAACATGGATGTCATCGATGTATGAATTAGTCACTTGCTCCAACTCGGCCACCTTCCCCAAGACCGTCTTTAGGACCTTTGCTATAACTTTTGGTGCCGAACTCAATCCAAACCCCAACGGAGTCAAGCAGTAAGTTCTACTTTTGTACCTCAAGAAACTTCCAAAGTTTGCAGATAGCCTCCGAATCCGCAAAGTTTCCCAGCAGACGTCTGCTGCCTCACCACCCAAATGGCATGACACGTGCTCATTCAGTTCACAGAAATCGAGTACTGGTCAAACCTTGTTCTTCGTGGGCTGGACCACAGCTATTAAGGGCAACATACCATCTTTCTCTTCTCCTTCCCATGGCCTCAAGATACCCTCCTCTATCCATCGATCCAGCCCCCTCTCGAATTCATTCCTGGCTCCGTTTGTAACAGCTCACCCTCGCAACACCGGGGGTTCGCTCTTCCAGATGTACGCCACCGTCCATCGTGTGCCATCGAATTTGGCCCGGAAGTCCTCGTCTTCAATGTCGCATACATCGTCCCCTTTTTCTACTTGCGTTCCGTCGCTCTCAGAGCCTTCCCCCGCCTCTCCATACTCATAACACGCAGCGCATCGGTTGCCGAATTCCACTCCCTTCTCGCCTACTGTCACGCCACCCAGCCGGACAATCACGTCCATTCCCACGACTACGTCAATGCAGTCCACCACTTCGTCGATAACAATCGTCTGAACTTTCACTGCCAACCCTTGCACTATCAATTGTATTCCGCTCTCGCCTCTGCACCTCACTTTCCTGCCATCCACTGCGCTAGTCACCATTTTTACAGTCACCAAGGTTGTAGTGCAACCAGTATCCACAAGGACTCGAGCCTCTCTCGACCCCACCCGAACGTTTATTATTGGCAGTGACCGCGAGCGCGCTTCTAATCGGTTGACGGGGTGGCTACCGGCGCAGTAGCTCCCATCTATCCGTTTCCCTGTTTACATTGGTTAGCAATGTGTCCAGGCTAGTCACACCGGTAGCACACCACTTCTGGTTTCGGTGCCGTGCAGTCTCTGACTACATGAGGACCCCGACACCTGAAAGATGGTCCCTTCGTCGTTCGCCCATCTTCTCTCGCCTCATTCTTCTTCCCGTTAGTTTCCATTCACCTCTTTGTCGTTCTCGTCTCCGTTATCGTACAAACTACATCGCGTGTGTTGTTCTGAATTATGACGCGAGTACGCTCTATCAACTCGCTCGCCAGCATGGTGCGGATTCCCGGTAGCTTCTGCAAACTTATTGAGACGTGATCGGGAAATCCTGTCACAAAGGCCAACCTCACAACACCCTCCATTGCCTCGCCGGAAATCCCTGCTAAAGCCACCAATCTCCTAATCTCACTCGCGTAGTCGTCGACCTGTTATCTGGTCCACTTCACGCTTCCGAACTTACTATACGCCATAAAGGCTCCCTCCGTATAAGCAACTTTCAGCCTTTCCTCAATCTTTTCGATCTTTTGACGATCGTCTTCCGATATCTCTAGATGCAAACTCAGCGCGCTACCTTCTAAA
The DNA here is from genome assembly GCF_006345805.1 of Octopus sinensis. Classification (NCBI taxonomy): domain Eukaryota; kingdom Metazoa; phylum Mollusca; class Cephalopoda; order Octopoda; family Octopodidae; genus Octopus; species Octopus sinensis. Next base: position 9,078 of record NW_021833873.1, on the reverse strand, counting down.
TACAACGGTAGAAGGCTGGCTACGTCCTGTATCCCCTGTAATTTTGCTACCAGCTTCACCTTCTTTATTCAGGCCACCACGTCGCCTTGGCCACAGAATGGTCTCAACATGTCGTTGCCGAGTGTAATTTTCGATGTCATATCTTACCGTAGACAGATTTTTTCCCTTTTTCCTAGCAACGCAATGAGCCGAAATAGCTTGTGGTATGAAGAAGAAATTAGGAAAAAGAATTGAGGCTTTCTTACTTGTCGATCTGGTAGAAGCGTTCTCTCACTATACACGCGGACGTTCTCATACATACATACATACATACATACATACATACATACATACATACATACATACATAACGCACACACACACACACACACACACACACACACACACACATATATACTTACATACAAAAAGGCGGCGAGCTGGCAGAAACGGTAGCACGCCGGGCGAAATGCGTAGCCATATTTCGTCTGCCGTTACGTTCTGAGTTCAAATTCCGCCGAGGTCGACTTTGCCTTTCATCCTTTCGGGGTCGATTAAATAAGTACCAGTTACGCACTGGGGTTGATGGACTCGACTTAATCGCCTTGTCTGTCCTTGTTTGTCCCCTCTGTGTTTAGCCCCTTGTGGGTAGTAAAGAAATATATATACTTACATACATGTGTGTGTATGTGTTTGTGCGTATAAATATGTATATTTATGTGTGTGTGTGTATATACTAGGAGTAGCGAAAAGTCATGTCACATTTCACGTAATGAATTCAAATATATTTATTCGCCCAAAAGAAGATCTCCATTGTTAACCAATAACACTTTCCCACTGCAAAGCCAGTTTCTTGATTCTTCTATAGAAGAGAAAAGTTTCTGAGGTGCCGTTTCGCCATCGTCCCTGCTTCTCAATATTTTCCCACAAAGGCGGCAAGCTGGCAGAAACGTTAGCACGCCGGGCGACATGCGTAGCCGTATTTTGTCTGTCGTTACGTTCTGAGTTCAAATTCCGCCGAGGTCGACTTTGCCTTTCATCCTTTCGGGGTCGATTAAATAAGTACCAGTTACGCACTGGGATTGATATAATCGACTTAATAACTATGTCCCCTCTGTGTTTAGCCCCTTGTGGGTAATAAAGAAATAGGTATTTAAAAGAAAAAAAATTAAAAAAAAAAGGCGGCGAGCTGGCAAAAACGTTAGCACGCCGGGTGAAATACGTAACCGTATTTCGTCTGCCGTTATGTTCTGGGTTCAAATTCCGCCGAGGTCGACTTTGCCTTTCATCCTTTCGGGGTCGATAAATCAAGTACCAGTTACGCACTGGGGTCGATGTCTCTCCTTGTTTGTTCCCTCTGTGTTTAGCCCCTTGTGGGTAGTAAAGAAATAAATATTTTCCCACTGGTAAAGTGTTCAAGTGACCTGAATAAGTGAACATCTGATGGTGCAAGGCATGGCGAGTAGGGAAGGTGCGACAGAGCTTCTCAGTCCAATGAAGTTATTTTTTTCTTGGTTTGTCTTGTTGAACTTGATTCGTGTAGTTGAACTTTTCTTGGGTTTCTTGTTATCATGAGGGACTTCCTTTCTCTATACACTTTTCCCTCTCTGCTTGAAGTAATCTTGATCAGCGGATCAAGGTTTACTTAAGCGTTCGAGCCACTTACCCAATATTCTGATGCAGATCCTATTCATCTGCTGTTTTCATTCTCTTTTTACTCTCTTACTTGTTTCAGTCATTTGACTGCGGCCATGCTGGAGCACCGCCTTTAGTCGTGCAAATCGACCCCGGGACTTATTCTTTGTAAGCCTAGTACTTATTCTATCGGTCTCTTTTTTTTGCCGAACCGCTAAGTGACGGGGACGTAAACACACCAGCATCGGTTGTCAAGCAATGCTAGGGGGACAAACACAGACATACAAACACACACACACACATATATATATATACATATATAAGACAGGCTTCTTTCAGTTTCCGTCTACCAAATCTACTCACAAGGCATTGGTCGGCCCGGGGCTATAGCAGAAGACACTTGCCCAAGATGCCACGCAGTGGGACTGAACCCGGAACCATGTGGTTGGTTAGCAAGCTACTTACCACACAGCCACTCCTGCGCCTGTGTCATTATTGAGAACAGTTGGTCTTTCTGATTGATACCCGTCCAAAAGATTGAAATCATAATTTTTTTTTTGTTTCGTAATTTGTCAAGCCACTTCTGGCAGTTCCAAATGCTCACAGCATCAGCATATACAGTACATATATATCTAACCCAACCTAGTGGTCAGAGTAGCGGATTAGCGGTCGAGGGATTGCGGGTTCGAATCTCAGATCGGGTGATGTATCTGTTTATAAGCGAAACACCTAGATTCCCCGCGGTTCCGACAGAAGGTAATGGCAAACTTCTGCTGACTCTTTCGCCACAACTTTCCCTCACTCTTTCTTCCAGCATTTAGCAGCTCACCTGCGACGGACCGGCGCCCCGTCAGGTGCGGAACCTGCACGTCAATGAAACCGGGAAACCGGCCCTTATGAGCCAGTCATGGCTTGGCTCGGGAAGGAACAAACAACAAAACAACATATATATATAATATATATATATATATATATATATATATATATATATCTATATATATATATATATATATATACAATGTAAAACCTGACTAGAGAGACCAAACAACCAACCAAACAACCAACAAACCAACCAACTGATATAGGGTATGGTTTACCAGAAGTTATTTTTAATCCATGCAAAACCAGTGAATGATAAGAATTTAGTGTACAATTGAGTAAATGCAGAACAGATAAAAGCATTAAAAGAAAAAGTTTATATTCCAGATTCACATTTTGAAATGTTTAGATTTGTTACAGAATAACAATATTTGGCTATAATTCTAAATGTTTACTTTCGGGAAGATTCTATGACTTACAACATACATTTCGGCTTCTGGAATGTTTGATCTCTTCTTCATGCTACTTTTATTTTGAAATCGCGCACAAACGCAGGTGTACACACACACACAGACACACACACACACACACGCGCGCGCGCGCGCACACACACACACACACGCACACACACTCACACGCGCACACACACACACACACGCACACACACTCACACGCACACGCACACGCACACACACTCACACGCACACACGCGCATACACACACACACACACTCACACACACACACAAACTCAGAAACAGACTAACACGTATACACACAAACACAAGCATACACATACGAATGCACACAAAGACAAAAAAATGCACAGGTACATGCACATACGTACAGACAGGCACACAAATACTCATATATAAACACACACGTTGAAACACTCACAGAAATACACACATGCACACAGATGCCACCTCTAACGTACATATACAAAAGGTACATACATGTACAAAACACGCACACATACACACACGCCCTTCCTCTTCCCTGCACACACACATAAACATGACTACACGCTGACATACATACACACAAACACACACACACACACAGATACACTCATACAGAAATACACACACATACAAACCACACACACACACGCGCGCACACAAACTCGAGTTGCGCAGGTGTAGGTCACGGAAAGCATCTTCAAACCTTTGACATTCTGGGTTCAAAATTCTACTCTTATAGGCCCCATGCCTAGAGATCAATAACACGGTAAATCAATAATTCAATAAGTAGCAACGATACACGAGAATTAATTCATTTAAACATAGATCCTTATCTTAAAAATAACAAAAACAAAAACAGCCACTACAGCAATAATCAATAAGGGATCATCGATCATTGGGTAGCAAAATAATTTTTAACAAAGTCGTGGTTCATACGTAGTTTTATGTAAAGAAGTTTGCTTCTAAAGCACTTTGCGTGGAACGTTGGGCAAGTGTCTTCTACTATAGTCCCAAAGGCGGCGAGCTGGCAGAAACGTTAGCGCGCCGGGCGAAATGCTTAGCAGTATTTCGTCTGCTGTTACGTTCTGAGTTCAAATTCTGCCGAGGTCGACTTTGCCTTTCATCCTTTCGGGGTCGATAAATAAAGTACCAGTTCACTGGGTCGATGTAATCGACTTAATCCCTTTGTCTGTCCTTGTATGCCCCCTCTATGTTTAGCCCCTTGTGGGCAGTAGAGAAATATATAGTTCCAAATCAATATTAACCACAATGACTGGCTTAATAAGCGGCCATTAAAATTATTCTGATCGTCAATTGAAGAAAGATATCTATTAGACAAAATATTATACATGAGATTAGACTACTCACAATATGAACACATGACCACGTGACAACGAATTTGTGTGTGAGGAGAGGGATTCTGTAATGTCAACTGGAATCTGCTGCTATTAACATTTTATTGAACGAAAGGTAAAGTGATGCAGAAAGGAACGGAAATAATTATTGTAAAGCATTTAGTCCGATGCTTCACAGGTTCTGCCAGACACACAAATCATTTACAATAATTTTCTTAACAATAACGATTAATAATTCCGTTGCTTACGTATAGATTTCTTAACGTTTCTTCAGAGGACAAAGAAATAAATCTTCTCTTTGAAGAGGATGTTGGAGAAATTTGATTCGACAGTACCAACCTATCGAACCATTAATCAATTACAATGAACTTGCGAGCTGTTTGTCATAGAGAATTATATCGCGCTATCGCAATTAGACGAAATTGAATATAAATCCGAATAAATCACCGAGATTAATTCACTTAGAGGCTCTGTCCGCATGAGAGAAAAGAAAAGAAAAAAAAACAGGAATAAGTAAGTCGGTATAAACGTACTCAATGCAGTGAGCATGGAGCATTTGATTGGAAATAATTATGCAGCGAAGAAAATACAGCAGTAACCCAATTCGTTTTTTTTTTTCATGTGGATGGCGTCATACAGTAATTAACCTAAGTGATATAATAATTTTAAGTATGTTAATCTGACAAACGTGGCTAAGTACAGCAGTGTACGCAGGGATTCACTTATCACTATTTTGGTAGGTATGATAACGACTAAAAAGAACGAAACATGTTCGGATTTGTCTCCCGTGCTAGGTGAAGTTATTAAAATGATATAATTCATTGAACTAATGTTGTTTTTTTTCCTTACCACGCAATTAATTCTGACTAGATTTTTGATATTCACTACATTGGACGTTGGTTGTCAGCCAATTTATCAATATGGCCATCTGTCGGTCTCTTTTTCCAATATACTGCTTATTTTTAAAAGAGACTGAGAGAGAGAGAGAGAGAGAGTATGTGTGTGAAGAAGAGGAAAAGAGAGAAGGAGAAAGAAAGAGAGAGAGAGAGAAATAATGAGTGTGTGTGTGTGTGTGTGTGTGTGTGTGTCTACTTGGTTACTCGACCTACTAAAAAATAGACGAATTCTCTCTCAAATTACATCCCGCTGAATCAAAAATGGAAAAACTGATTGGATAAGGAAGACTTATACACAATGTCCGAATAAAATGACAGGAAAGTTTGAACGTCTTTGATTTTAGGTCTACACGATCAGGACAACAACGAGAAAGGAAAAAATAAAATAGAAAAAGAAAAAGAAAAGAGAAAAACTATCTATTTAGAATGTGAGACAGCTCCGAGCATGTTTCGTTCTTTGTAGGTGTCATCGATAAAGTATTGACTTATATATAGTACATACAGATATAGAGATGAGAAAAACCTGACCTAAATATCTGGTCACGTTTGACAAGTTAACATATTTAAAATCAATATTTCACTTAGTTTAATTACTGTTTAATCACCCTTTCGGTGAGAGGTGACCCCCCCTCACCCTTTCTGTGCGGACGTGAAAGCTTTCATGCCTGTAAGCCACGTCACTTCTTGGAGAATGTCGGTGAAATTCGTCTCGAATGTGCAGAAGCAACTCCGCATGGAAATCACTCAAGACATTTTCGTCTGTGCAAACCACAACCTAGACTTCATGAAGGCCATCATCACTGTTGATATGACATGGGATTCTGATTTCTGTTGATGTGACATAGGATTTCGCCTTCGATCGTCTTTCTAGAGAGGACAAAATAAATAAAACCAATATATTAAGAGCAGTTCTGTACACAAGACTGTCTTTTTCTTTAATGACAAGTCAGCTTTGGAGAAAATCTTGATTTTCGAGATTATCTCCCTTTCTCGTACGGAGCTTTTCTTAATCTCCTGGTAATTATAACATAGACGCGCAGATAATTTCGAAATTTTTTTCCCTCCAAAAACTAATGTCGCGTGGGCAAAATCCTTTGGACGGGAGATTACGCCACCCTTCCTACCGAAGCGTGACAATTTTTGCGCCGGTCGGCCGCTCACTTCCTTGCTGTTACACTTATAGCACAAACGTGTAGTGTGCACCCGTCGGATTTTCGCTATCTCGCAAGATGACCGAACAACAAATTCGAGCTGAGATAAGAGATATAGCACCAAGTTTTGCCAAAAGCTTGCTGATATTCAAGCTCAAACTATCAAAAAGATTCAGCAGGCCTTTGGCGAGATGCCATGGGAAAAACTCAGATTAAAGAATGATACAACCACTTCAAACATGGCCGCTTCACAGCGGAGAGCAAGGTACGCTCAAGTAGGTCATCAACAAGCCGAAACGAGGAGCCGATTGAGAAAATCCAATGAATAGTCATGGAAAATCGTCGTGTTACAATCCGGGAATTTGCCCAACGAAGTGGAAAATAGGTACAGATTCAGTGCAATCCATTTTGTGGATTTGTGCATGCGAAGAGTGTTAGACATGTACTGCGCACACGTCGGATTTTCACCATGCAAGACAATCGAAGGCAAAATCCTATGTTACATCAACAGAAATCAGAATCCCATGTCATATCAACAGTGATGATGGCCTTCATGAAGACTAGGTTATGGTTTGCACAGTCCAAAATGTCTTGAGTGATTTCCATGCGGAGTTGCTTCTGCACATTCGAGACGAATTTCACCGACATTCTCCAAGAAGTGACGCGGCTTACAGGCATGAAAGTTTTCACGTCCGCACAGAAAGGGTGGGGGTCACCTCTCACCGAAAGGGTTTTGCCCATGCGCCATTAGTTTTGCCAGAAAAAAATAATTTGCATGCTTTTTGAATGCATCACGTATGCTGTATGCAATTTCATATACCCGTATTTGTCTATCTTGGTTATATACATGCCACTAGACATTCTTACTTCTCATTGCTCACTTTTGTTCAGTACATATCGACGGATCCTTGGCATCTCCTGGAAGGACCGAGTACCAAACGGAGTCATCCTGGAACAGACTAATATGCCAAGCATGTATGCCCTCCTCGTGCGGAGACGACTGCGCTGGTTCGGATACGTCTGCCGCATGCAGGACGGTCGCATGCCTAAAGACATCCTGTACAGCGAACTCACCACGGGATCCCGACCCAAGGGACGTCCACAGCTACGATACAGGACGTGTGCAAGCGCGACCTGAGGACTGCCAACATCTGTGTGGACACGTGGGAGGAAACAGCTGCTGACCGCCCTGCCTGCGTCGGACGGTGAGGAAAGGCGTTTCCATGGCTGAGGAGAGGAGAGCACAGATGGGTTGGACAGGCGGGACAGGAGAAGGACAACTGCAGCAACACCCCACACGTACCCATCGATGTTCGTGTGCAGCAACTGTACCAAGGACTGCCACTCTAGAATTGGACTGTTCAGTCACAGCAGACGCTGCACATCATCAAAGTAGGCCCCACCCTTGGCGCAACCCATTGTCTATCAAGACAGACGGGGATAAAGAAAAAAAAAGAAAGAATGTAGAAAAAAAGAAGACACGACTAATTCTGTCCATTTGTTTGCCTGTATACACACATTTATATATACACACATACAAACTTACCTCCCTCCCTCCCTCGCTACCTACCTACCTACCTACCTACCTACCTACCTACCTACCTACCTACCTACATACATACATACATACATATATGCATATTACATACATATATATACATACAATATACATACATATACAGATATATATATATACATATATATATATATATATATATATATATATATATATATATATATATATATATATTAATCAATATAGGGTGGCGGTTGAAGCTTGGCTGTTATTTCTAGTGGGTGAAGGCCTATTATGGCCGTTCCTTGATTGTTGATATATATATATATATATATATATATATATATATATATATATATATATATATATATATATATAAATACACACTCACATACACACATATGTAACTGGTTACGTGACAAGCTAATGTATACGTCTGTATGTATGGTATGGACGCGCTTGTGCGTAAGCTAGTACTTGTATGATATCAAGCTAGTGTGTGCATGTGTATGTGTGGCATGTGTATAGGGGCTATCAGATGTGCGCGTGTGTGCATGTGCAAGTCCATGTGTATACACGTACAAACGCTCACACTAGCTTCATAAACACGCGCGATTGCACACACTTGCTCATACATGTCTGGTAGATTTATACACACACACGTATCAGGTAGCCCTATGCACATACACGCGCCTGTACACAATACACTCAACGCACAGAATATACACACACACATTAACTTCGTACGTACGTACGTATCTGCTTTCTCACAAACTGGCATATTCATACATACACATATACAGTGCATACTATCTTCACACACACGTGCTAGTTTACACACACACGCCCATACACACATACATACGCACACATTAGTTTCATACTCGCACATGTGCTTGCTCACAAACATATATGCCACATCATTTTTGACTCCCTTACCACCCATGCTTCAAGCCTACTTCAAAGTTATCTCCCATGCCTCAAACGCCTCTAACACCCTCTTCCTCTACCGGTCAGTTCAGCATGTGGTGACTATCTATCTGAGACACGTTTGTTCCTTTCTTTCTCTATTTCTTTTCTCACTCTGAGCGACGAAACCGTTCTGCACGCATTCGTGCAGTGTCCAACCATTTCGCATCTGTGGACTTATGCCGAACGGCTGTTGTCTCGTGTAGCACGAGTCCGCCTGTCAGCCGAGTCTATCGTGACAATTGCCAGTCACCTTCCCTCAAACTGGGAAGGCAAGGCAGTCTTCATCGTACTGGT
>NW_021833872.1:30000-52843 GCF_006345805.1 Octopus sinensis | reverse complement strand
AAACCGGGCCCATGAGCCTGGCTAGGTTTTAAAGGGGTTGTTATTTATTATCATTATTATTTATTATATATTTTACTCTTAACTCTTTTACTCTTTTACTTGTTTCATTCATTTGACTGCGGCCATGCTGGAGCACCGCCTTTTAGTCGAGAAAATCGACCCCAGGACTTATTCTTTGTAAGCCTAGTACTTATTCTATTGGTCTCTTTTGCCGAACTGCTAATTAATGGGGAGGTAAACATACCAGCATCGGTTGTCAAGCGATGTTAGAGGAACAAACACAGACACACAAACCATATATATACATATATATATATATATATATATATATATATATTATATATATATATGTATATATATATATATGTATATATATATATGTATATATATATATATGTATATATATATATGTAATATATATATATGTATATATATATATGTATATATATATATGTCTATATATATATTATATATATATATATATGTATATATATATATGTATATATATATATGTATATATATATATGTATATATATATATCTATATATATATAATGGACACGGCTTCTTTCAGTTTCCGTCTACCAAATCCACTCACAAAGCTTTGGTCGGCCGAGGCTATGGCAGAAGACACTTGCCCAAGGTGCCACGCAGTGGGACTGAACCCGGAACCATGTGGTTGGTAAGCAAGCTACTTACCACGCAGCCACTCCTACGCCTATATATAGTTCTTCACTCATTTATCTTTGTTCTTATTTTATCTTATGTCCATTGTCTGGAAACCTTTCCTCATGCATATGTAACCGCTTCAGTGACTCTTCCATTAACGTTTTACTTATTCCTCGAGTTCTGAGCATTTCCTCACGTCTGCAACATAAACATTTTAAAAGTTTGTATTCATATAGAGTCTGACGAGGTTTCCACAAGGCTTGGATTTGTGGTGCGAAACCTTGGGTTACTTTCTTTTACTCTTTCACTTGTTTCAGTCATTTGATTGCGGCCATGCTGGAGCACCGCCTTTAATCGAGCAAATCGACCCCAGGTCTTATTCTTTGTAAGCCCAGTACTTATTCTATGGGTCTCTTTTGCCAAACCGCTAAGTGACGGGGACATAAACACACCAGCATCGGTTGTCTAGCAATGCTAGGGGGACAAACACAGACACACACACATACATATATATATATATATGTATATATATACGACAGGCTACTTTCAGTTTCCGTCTACCAAATCCACTCACAAGGCATTGGTCGGCCCAAGATGCCACGCAGTGGGGCTGAACCCGGAACCATATGGCTGGTAAGCAAGCTACCTACCACAGCCACTCCTACGCCTCTATATAAAATTTTTATATATATATATATACTATCATAGGCGTAGGAGTGGCTGTGTGGAAAGTAGCTTGCTTACGAACCACACAGTTCCAGGTTCAGTCCCACTGTGTGGCACCTTGGGCAAGTGTCTTCTTCTATAGTCTCGGGCTGACCAAAGCCTTGTGAGTAGATTTGGCAGACGGAAACTGAAAGAAGTCCGTCGTATATATGTATATATATATATATATATATATATATATAGATATATATATATATATATATATATAATAAATATTAGGGATAAATCAAATTTACAGGGAAAAATCAGATTTAGGATTGAATCCAATTTTATAGTAAAATATTATATAATATTAATTAGAGACAAAACCACTATTTTGCAATCAAACAAGGAAAGACTTAATCAATACATAAAAAAATTTTAATATAAAGTAAATAAATAAATAAATAAATGTATTGATTAAGTCTTTCCTTGTTTGATTTGCAAAATAGTGGTTTTGTCTCTAATTAATATTATATATATATATATGTATGTATGTGCATGTGTGTTATGTGGTTGTGTCTGTGTTCCCCCCCCCGCCACCCCCAACATCGCTTGACAACCAATGGTTGTGTCCCCGTAACTTAGCGGTTTGGTAAAAGAGACCGATAGAATAAGTACTAGGCTTACAAAGAATAAATCCTGGGATCGATTTGTTTGACTAATTATTATAATTAAAAAAAAATATAAAAGGAGAAAGGGGCTCTCTACCCCACTTTTGACCAGGCTCCCGTGGCTTCTTTCGAAGTGCCTCCCCCTAATTGGAGTTTTAATTGTTACTTATATTTCGTTGTTATCCTGCTTTTGTACACAAACTTTTTTCAAACGGACAAAACCCTTTGTAACTTTCGTCCTGTGTTTTGTCCCTTTATGTTTTAATTGATTTTTGTTAGCCCTTGTGGCCAATAAACGAATGAATTATTATCATTATTAAATATATATATATATATATATATATATATATTTATTGTTATTGTTTCTTTCTACAGAGCCTTTCTAGGACCGTTTGTCGGTGGTGCATTAAATGAAAAACTGGGATTTGAGTGGGCCTCTATTGTCGGATCTGGTTTTATGGTTTTTTCCGTAAGTACAATCATGTATCTTACTAATGAGTATATAAAAATTTTAACTGTCGATACAATTATAGGTCATACAAATGAGTTCATATAAACTTCTGTGTTGCTACAATCAGTCAGGCAGCATGGTGTTCTGTTACAGAACACTGACTGATAATATTCACATTATATTATACTATATTATAATATATTCACATTATATTATACTATATTATAATATATTCACATTATATTATGGATGGAAGCGCTCCATCGGTTACAACAACAAGGGTTCCGGTTGATCCGAATCAACGGAACAGCCTGCTCGTGAAATTAACGTGTAAGTGGCTGAGCACTCCACAGACACGTGTACCCTTAACGTAGTTCTCGGGGATATCCAGCGTGACACAAAGAGTGACAAGGCCGGCCCTTTGAAGTACAGGTACAACAGAAACAGGAAGTAAGAGTGAGAGAAAGTTGTGGTGAAAGAGTACAGCAGGGATCACCACCATCCCTACCGGAGCCTCGTGGAGCTATAGGTGTTTTCGCTCAATAAACACTCACAACACCCGGTCTGGGAATCGAAACCGCGATCCTATGACCGCGAGTCCGCTGCCCTAACCACTGGGCCATTGCACCTCCACACATTATATTATATTATAAAAGTGTATCAAATGTATATTCTTTTCTTTGTTATATTACAACACACACAAGACACACAGACACACTTATATAAATATATTCCACCATCCGAGCGTGATCGTTGCCAGTGCGGCTAACTGGTTTCTGTGTCGGTGGCATGTAAAAAGCACCATTCGAGCGTGATCGTTACCAACGTCACCTTACTGGCACTTATGCCGGTGGCACATGAAAAAGCATTCGAGCGAGGTCATTGCCAGTGCCGCTGGACTGGCTCTTGTGCCGGTGGCGCGTAAAAAGCCCCACTCGAGTGTGATCGTTACCAACGTCACCTTACTGGCACTTATGCCGGTGGCACATGGAAAAACATTCAAACGAGGTCATTGCCAATGCCGCTGGACTGGCTCCTGTGTAGGTGGCACATAAAAAGCACCATTTGAGCGTGGCCGTTGCCAATACTGCCTGACTGGCCCTCATGCCAGTGGCACGTAAAAGTACCTACTACACTCTCGGAGTAGTTGGCATTAGGAAGGGCATCCAGCTGTAGAAACTCTGCTAGATCAAGATTGGAGCCTGGTGCAGCCATCTGGTTCACCAGTCCTCAGTCAAATCGTCCAACCCATGCTAGCATGGAAAGTGGACGTTAAGCGATGATGATCATGATTCCACATTGGACTTTCCTATAAGTTTCAATGTATAAGGATCCGACAAACTACACTTTATAATGCTTATGTCACTTTTTTTCAATTGACAGAGATATAGGTAAGCATGACTTGTCTGCATATCCACTACAAAGGTGCAAACACACACACCACACACGCACACATACACACACATGTACAAATATAAATGTATATGTAAAACATTTTTTTTTTCTGTTTTCAGGGTACGTTGTTATTAATTCTAACTCTTATTAAGAAGAATTTCATTTTACCAACACAGACTCAACTTGCTGAGGAAACTGTTGAGAAACCTGAAGAGGAAGTTTAAATTGAATGATCTTTTTAATTTAGACAAAGAATTTAGTAATCTTTATGAAAGTTGTTGCAAATGTTATGGACAATATATATATATATATATATAGTTATCGCCATACTTTAGTCTTATATTTATAGACTACCATATTAGTATGGCGATAACTATTAATATCCAGTAACGATGGCGTAATCTCCTTTAGAGAGACTTAGTAATTTTAATATTTCTATTATATATATATATATATATATAATTATATATATATGTATGTATGTATATGTATGTATATGTATATGTATGTATATGTATATATATGTATATGGGTTGGACGGTTCTACTGGGGTCTGTGAAGCCAGAAGGCTTCATCAGGCCCAGTCAAACACTGCCAGATTTGACTGGGCCTGATGAAGCCTTCTGGCTTCACAGACCCCAGTAGAATCGTCCAACCCATGCTAGCATGGAAAGCGGACGCTAAAGATGATGATGATGATGATATGTATGTATATGGATATGTATGTATATGTATGTATAGTATATGTACGTATATGTATATATATGTATATGTATATATATGTATGTGTTATATGTGTATGTATATGTATATATGTATATGTATGTATATGTATGTATATGTATATATATATATGTATATGCATGTATATGTATATATATATGTATGTGTGTATATATATGTATATATATATATATATATATATACACACGCACATACATACATAAATGTTTTTACATAATTTTTTTAATTTTTTTATAAAGCCAAAACAATGAAGTTGTAAGAATAAGTATGTGTTGATAGTTTGTAAAATTATAAACTTTCGACTTGCATTGTTTTGTGCTTTATAAAATAAATTTGAAAGCATTTATATGTGCCAAACCATGCTTTATGAAAACTATACTACTACTCTACTAATATACATTATATATATATATATATATATATATATATATATATATATATATATATATATATATAATTTTGTTCCATAACGGCTACCTCTGACGAGTGCAGGGTTACATAATCGGACGGTTACCTAACACCCTGTTCAAACCCTAGTACGAAAGCAGTTGATAAGATTGGTCATAATGGATATATAATACTGGACACTTTGATTGATATGTATGTATGTGTGTGTGTGTGTGTGTGTGAGAGTATGTATATATATGTACATATAATTATAGTTCTATATGTATATACATTTATATTATGTAAATGAGCATGTACATACATTTGTAAATACATTTACATATATACCTCTATAAATTTATAAATTCATGTGCATTATTAATAACATTTTATACATGGTTACATAAAATATTTTCTATGCAGTGACATTACATTACGCTATACATACACACATACTCACATACCTGCGTGTACACATGCACACACACACATATACATGATAGACAGATAGATAGATGATAGTAGTTATGATGATGATGGTGATGATAATAATAATAATAATCCTTTCTACAGAAGGCACAAGGCTTGAAATTTGGTGGAGAAAGGATTAGTTGATTACATCGACCTCAGTTCATAACTAGTATTTATTTCATCGACTCTGAAAGGAATAAGTACTAGTTACATACTAGGGAGGTGGGGTGTCAATATAATTGACTAGTCCTCTCCCCCAAATTTTAGGCCTTGTACCTTCAGTAGAAAGGATTATTGTTATTATTATTATTATTATTATTATTATTATTATTTTATTATTATTATTATTCTATGTTTGACTTTTGCTTTACATTTGTACGAGTTGGCTCCAAGTCTCACCCAGAGACCTCAAGAGACAACAAGTTGGAAGTTCGTGTTGGTGTTATGCCGAGGGTGTCATATATTTGGTTTTGTACTTAGTGTTGTACTAGTGAATGTCTAGAAAAACCATGCGAAAATTATATTTCTTTTAAAACTTGAGATTACATAGAAAGTATTTTGCATAGGATATGGGCAGTTCCCATGAACACTATCTTTTGAATTTCTGCCATTTTGGAGTTTCCTGGTATCTGAGCTCTTATTATTATTATTATTATTATTATTATTGAGTAAGAGAGCAGTACATGCCATCATAGTGACACTGGGGTAAAATATACGAAGCCCAGTATACCCATCATGACTACCCGTCTGATAAGGGTAAACTAGGCACATGCATCACAACCATGTGTGCGCGACATGGTGATCACATATCAAGATAAACAGTGCATGACCTTGCAGGTGGGGCCCATTTAGAATTTTCTTCTGGTCGAGTAACTCATCCCACTCAAAAGGTCCCTGAATAAGTGTTGTTTAAGGATATTGAACGAAACACCCATGTTTCCAGAGGTGAATTATTAAAACCCCAAAGAATCCCTCTCAACACAAGGCTATGATGCTCCCCCACTACTTCTGCTTGTGATCAGAGATGCACATATCGTCAGCCACCAAGGGACATGCTCAACTGGTTAAGGTCAAACAACTGACAAGCAAATCTGTGGTATTGAGCAGAATATTTGCTGTAGCCCATCTTTTATACCAAGACAAAACAATGTACATGATAACACTTCCAGTCTTATTATTATTATCATTATTATTATTATTATTATTATTATTATTATTCAGTAGTTTTATTTTCATAGCGTGCTTTCACTTCACTACTGAGCACAGCTCTGTGTGCCTTGGGTATGTGCTGTGATTTGTTGTGATGCTCTGATGGTTATTGTATGGAAAGTGTTCTGCGTAGGATGTGTGCAGTGCCTAGTAGTGCAATTTTCTGTATGTTATATGTGTTTGTAAGTCCTGGTGTTTTTGTTATGTATTTGATTGAATATTTTTTTATCATGCCTAATGCACCTACTATGATATTATTATTATGATATTATTATTATTATTATTATTAATATCATCATCATTATTGTTTATTGTGTATAGTGTCCAGGTGCACTACAACTCATCATAAAAAGTAGCCAAAATTGCCTGGACAGATAGATAGATAAATAGATAGATAGAATGACATATGTACGCATACACACATGCATACACACACACACACACACACACACACACACACACACTCCTGTCATTTTATGTTACGTATCCCTCATTCTCTGCTTCATTATTCATTACCTAATTAATCACTCTACATTGTAGTCTCCTCTTGAATTCTGCTGCTGATATTTTTTTTCTTTCTTTCTTTCAATCACAGTTTTGCTCTTTTGATCTTTCCATCTCTCCTTTTCCTTTTCTCTCCCACCATTTCATACACCACTCTCTCTCAATTTATTTCCGCCCTTGTTGATACCTTCATGTGTTACCAACAGCTAAACCAATGCTTTGACCATTACCATCGTATGGTCAAGAAGTATTGAGAGAAATGAAATGGCAGTGGCTGGTGGCCTTAACGCTAATCAGTCTCGAGTGACCATTGAAGGTTGGCTTCTATGATAATCGGTAATAAATATTTTTCACATTGTTGTTGTTGTTACAGAGCCACAGATCAATCATTATTGAACAAACTTATGATCAAAAGCTTTCCAGCTGTGACCACCCTATCTTTATTTTTTGTGTTGGGAACTCAGAACCACATTAACCAACAAATCCTTTTTTATGATGCTAGGTTGTGATTTAGGTGAGATTTGGCTGATATTTCTAGTAAATCAGATGACTATTTTGAGCAGGAGGTTTTCAACCATTTTCTTGCTTTGGACCCTTTGATCCCTTTTTCGCTCTACTGGACCTTCATAACCATTCTCTGTACATATAATAAACCTTATTGCATTTTTATAATTAAATATTATTAGGAATTGTATTAAAAAATCAAAACATTCTGTGTATTGCAACTAAATCTTATATGGACCCCTAAAGGTCATATGAACCTCAGTTGAGAACCACTGATTTAGAGGCTCCCTTTTCAGCTCAGTTTATTTCAATTTGATAATAAGTGGTAGTAAATATGTTTGGTGATCAGGATGTTGGGTGATGTGAATATGCTTCTCTGTATGTGTAACATTAGGGTGCATGAATGTCAGAGGTCAAATGAACTGCAGGAAAGGTTAAATATCATAGTAATGAGATATAGTGTTTGTAAGAGAGGACACCTCCCTGGTATGTCCTACAGCCCTATGATGTGTGTGGAAGGTAACAGTGGAATAAAGATGTGCCGAATGATCCAAGTGGGAAGAACTGTAGAAGATGTGCCGAGTGATCCAAGTGGAAAGAATTCTGGAAGCTGAAGATGTGGCAAGAAGCGGTGAAGGCCTTTCATTCATTCATTGTTCGACCATGGTCGAGACAATGGAATTTACTATGTTATGCCAGACCTCACGGTCCATCATAGCATTACAGAGGTCCTGTTGCTGGATGCCTGTATCCCTGGAGATTACATCAGGGTAGGAGAGTGTACGCCCTCTGGTATCGCGAGCAGATGGCTTCCAGAGGAGAAGAGTAGAAATTACCTCGTTTTCAGCTCTACAACAATGTCCAGCAAACTGGACTCTCCTACCTTTCACAAGAGATGATACGGGTGGCAATTTCCCATATATTTGTACTTTGGTTGGATGACGCTTCCACGAGAGATTTTGAGCTCTCATAAGGAGGCGAGTGTAAGTTCCATCCAACCGCCTCTCAAGCTATTGTTGGAGGTAGGTTGGGCCTTAAAAGAGAGAAGGAATTTCAACCGGTAGAAAACCTGTCACAGAAGGTCGGATCTCACGAAAGTGATAAGGGTCTGCACTCAGTGGAAAGTCTGTCACAGGAGATTGGACCTTACAAAAGAGAGAAGGGACTTTAGTCAGTGGAAAGCCTGTCACAGGTGTTTGGACCTCCCAAAAGAGATGATAAGGAACTGCAATCAGTGGAAGGCCTATAACATGAGGTTGGACCTTACAAAAGAGATAATACGGGACTACAATCAATGGTATTTGGGAACCAAGTTCAAATCCCATACTTGGGAAATAGACTTAATTTGTTGCCTGATATACCCTGCCTCCTGGTCCTTGGGTGTCTTTAGCAAAACCTGCAGTGAGGCAAGCATTCAGGCCAAATGTCTAGTTTAAGGATTATATCCCTTTAAGGGCCATCAATACTGCCTACCCTCTTGATGAAGTGATAAGAATAAGTGGTACAAGAAGACCTAATGGGAAAGATCTGTCCAACACATGTAAGCATTGAAAAACGTGATAACGACCAGTAGTAAATACGTTGATTACTATTAACCCATGGCAGCTATATGTGTATAGTGATGACCACTAATTAATGGCAGCTGTGTGTGTGTGTGTGTGTGTGTGTGTGTAGGGTGATGACAACTGAGCTGTGACATATGTATGGTGACAACCTCATGTAAGTGTTTGTTCGTCTTTCTAAAATTGGCAAAACCAAATTGGGTGTAATTGCCAACAACAGTACCATAGATATGTGTGTGTGTGTAGGTATATATATATAGGTGGGTGTGTGTGGTGTATACCTGTATGTGTGAGTGTTTATATATAGATGTGTGTATATATTTATATGTATGTATGTTGTAAGTAGCTTGCTTACCAACCACATGGTTCTGGGTTAAGTCCCACTGCATGGCACCTTGGGTACTTGTTTTCTACTATAGTCTCCGGCTGACCAAAGCCTTTGGTAGTCGGAAACTGAAAGAAGCCCGTCGTATATATACTCTTTTACTCTTTTACTCTTTTACTTGTTTCAGTCATTTGACTGCGGCCATGCTGGAGCACCGCCTTTAATCGAGCAACTCGACCCCGGGACTTATTCTTTTGTAAGCCCAGTACTTATTCTATCGGTCTCTTTTGCCGAACCGCTGTATATATATATTTCCTGTTACATTTTTTTTTTTTTTTTTTTGACTACACAGCCACAGCAAGAAATGTAACAGGAAATAAAATATAACAGCCGGACGGACTAGACCTAGAAAAAAAAAAAAAAAAAAGAAAAAAAACATGCACAACTCCATTGTCTCCCGAGACAGAAAGGATGCCAATACAATGTGTGTGTATATGTTTGTGTGTCTGTGTTTGTCCCCCTAGCATTGCTTGACAACCGATGCTGGTGTGTTTACGTCCTCGTAACTTAACTCAACGGTTCAGCAAAAGCAACCGATAGAATAAGTACTAGGCTTACAAAGAATAAGTCCTGGGGTCGATTTGCTCAACTAAAGGCGGTGCTCCAGCATGGCCGCAGTCAAATGACTGAAACAAGTAAAAGAGTATACAATATTCAACATAACTCTATACAATGTTGGAGACATTATTATTATTATTATTATTATTACTATTATTATTATTATTATTATTATTGAGTAAGAGAGCAGTTCATGCCATCAAAGTGACACTGGGGTAAAATATACGAAGCCCAATATACCCATCATGACTACCCGTCTGATAAGGGTACACCAGACACATGCATCACAACCATATGTGCGCGACATGGTGATCTCATATCAAGATAAACAGCACATGACCTTGCAGGTGGGGCCCAGTTAGAATTTTCTTCAGGTTGAGTAGCCCATCCCGCTCAAAAGGTCCCTGAATAAGGGTTGTTTAAGGATGTTGAAAGAACCACCCATGTTTCCAGAGGTGAACTATTCAACCCCAAAGAATCCGTCTCAACACATGGCTATGATGCTCCCCCACTACTTCTGCTCATGATCAGAGATGCACATATCGTCAGCCACTAAGGGACATGCTCAACTGGTTAAGGTCAAACAACTGACAAGCAAATCTGTGGTATTGAGCAGAATATTTGCTGTAGCCCATCTTTTATACCAAGACAAAACAATGTACATGATAACACTTCCAATCAGTTAAGATCAGAAGCCATGAGAGCCACTGCCTGGTACTGCATCAGGGCATTTATTATTATTATTATTATTATTATTATTTTATTATTATTATTATTATTATTATTATTATTATTATTGTTATTATCATTATTATTATTATTATTATTATTATATTATTATTACTATTAGGCAGTGAGCTGGTAGAATCTTTAGCAGCTGGGCAAAATGCTTGGCAGCATTTCATCCAACTTTACATTCTGGGTTCAAATTCCACCTAGGTCATCTTTACCATTAATCCTTTTGGGGGTCAATAAATTAGGCACCTGTTGAACACTGGGATAGATAAAATTGATTAGTTCATGCTCTTGAAATTGCTGGCCTTGTGCCAAAGTTCGAGACCGTTATTTGTTTGTTTTTTTTTCCTAGTTTGTTTTGACATTACCATCATAACTGCTGCACCCTGTTCTGCATTTGAACCGCATTAGGATAAATGTCAGGTCAAAGTACTTTTCAAGGTCAAGGTCGTCCACCTCACATGCACACACACACACACACACACACACACACAAATAGAAATATGCCTAACCTCATGCAATGTTATTTTAGTTATGTAAGGCTATTACTTATTAATTATCAGGTGTTTGAGTATCAAACAAAATACCTTGTGGTGTTTAATTGTGGCTCTTTATATTTACACTTCAAATCCCTCCAAGATCAAATTTGTTTTTCATACTGTTAAGATTGCTAAAATAATTACCAGTGATGTATTGGGGGTTGATTTAATTAATTTACTTCACTTCCAAACTTATGATATGGTCAGAAATTACAATTTTATATGTGTGTATATATATATGTTAGTGTTTATATATATGTGTATAAGTGTGTGTGTGTGTATATATATATATATAATTATATATGTTCAAATTCCGCCGAGGTCAACTTTGCCTTTCATCCTTTCGGGATCGATAAATTAAGTACCAGTTACGCACTGGGGTCGATGTAATCGACTTAATCCGTTTGTCTGTCCTTGTTTGTCCACTCTGTGTTCCGCCCCTTGTGGGTAATAAGGAAACATATATATGTTAATTTATGTGAAATAAATATACATACATACATGTATGTGTATGTATATTATATATGTCTGTAAATATATATAAGCATATATGTATAAGTATGTGTGGATATTGTGCTATGTTCGCATGTGTCATTTAAGATTTATGTTCACCTCTAGAATAGCAGCGATATTGAGGTAGAAGAGAGAGTGTGTAGATAATCCATTAGGCTCCGTAACACCGACTGTTCTTTATCAAAGTATTGTACTTGAGAAGACCCGTCAAGTCAAGTGAAATCATGGTCATGGCCAATACTAGTAGTTATTTTTTTTTTATTTCCCATAAAGAGTTTACATAAAGGGGACATCACAAACTTTGGGGACTCAAAACCAAAAAAATTCAGAAATGTATGATGAAAGATGAAAAGATGTGAAAATGAGAAATGAAAGCGATGTTAACGGGGCCCCATCAATTACCATCACTTACCTGTCCCCTCCTTCCCTA
Source organism: Octopus sinensis (assembly GCF_006345805.1). Taxonomy (NCBI): domain Eukaryota; kingdom Metazoa; phylum Mollusca; class Cephalopoda; order Octopoda; family Octopodidae; genus Octopus; species Octopus sinensis. The sequence goes on along the minus strand of NW_021833872.1, from coordinate 40,469 downwards.
AATCAGTCCAAACGTTAAGTAGTCCTTTAGTTTCACCCCCCTGTTTTTTCTCCAGTTCATATCCCCTATCCCCTTTTAACCTTCCCCTTATTAACAAATAAATACCTTTAAGTTCTTCCTTGAGTTCTTTTTCCTGGTCTTCTGAAAGTACTACTTCCATCCTCCCCTCCTCATTCCATGTAACTGGCTTGTAAAAAGCACCATTCAAATGTTGGGCCCTCACAGAGGCTGCAACAAGTGACCGAGACCTTTGACAATATATCATGCTTGCGAAGATCTGTCAGGCCAAGTGAGTTTGTAGTTGTGGCCAATGCCGGTGTTACATAACTGTCAGCCATGCCAGTGGCACGTAACAAGTACCCACTACACTCTTGGAGCGGTTTTCATTATGAAGGGCATCCAGCCATAGAAACCATGTCAAATCAGATTTGGTACCTGGTGCAGCTTCCCCAGCTTACCAGTTTCTGGTCAAACCATCCAATCCATGCCAGCAAGGAAAACGGATGTTAAATGATAATGATGATGCTGATGATTAATCCCGGTTATAACGATATCATTAACAGATCAGCAATCAATATCCATCACCAAATGCCTCACCCACACTCTGCACTTCACGACTACTCACTGTATTTGATGGCATAAAAGATGTATGAGGGTATATTAGATGCACCCCAATGTCTGCAGCACATCAAAAAAGAAGTGTTTTTATTGCATTAAATGTTAGGGGTGGCCTATTCTTTGCACATAGGACTTGGGGTTATTTCCTTTTTTTTCTTTTTTTTTTTTTGAAATATTTCTTTTCCACCTTTTTCCATTTAAACCAACAATATTCAGCCCAAACATTCTACCTGTTTTATGCTCAGACTGGCCAGATCCAGCCTCTCACACCTACCTTACAATATCATTGTAAAAATATACGGCCACATCATTGAAATCTCAAAACAACAAGATAAGCATTACACTTGGCAAAGTAATCTGAATGCTAAAGGTTTAAGAAAGAACTGTGTCTTAAATGCCATCAAATATGGTAAATTATTTATAACTAGCAAAAAAAAAAGGGAAATTAAAATTTTAAAAAACTATAAAAAATATTGTATTTAGAGATGGTCATGTTATCAATTTAGCCAATAAAAACACAAGCACTATATATTTGGTGTTAATTTACTTCAGTTTTATTTATTTTTTTTACATTAATCTTAATCTTATTTCGGCCAGAGTTCTTTCGTCACGCTTCTGTGACCTCATCAGTGGCCAGAAATAAGATTAGGATTAATGTAAAAAAAAATAAATAAAGATGAAGCAAATTAACACCAAATATATAGTGCGTGTGTTTTTATTGGCTAAACTGGCAACATGACCATCCCTAAATACAACAATATTTGTTTCAACACACGATTTCACATCAAGAATCTTGCAAAACAAATATATAAATGTAATATAAAAAATATATTCTTTGAAATAAAATCAGAAAATGAATTATAAAGAGAAAATATATTTTTATTATTTTAATTAAATGATTTCACTAACTGAATTTGTTGTTGTTATTTCTTCAGTTTTGTAAATTGTTGTTTAACCCTTGGATAATCCCTATGATCCAAAACATTTTAGCCATGACAAACCCATTTGCTTGTCTAGAAATACACTGTCCAGTATAACTGTGTTGTTTTTATTTCAACCCTTTCGTTACCAACCCAGCTGAAACCGGCTCTGGCTCTGAGTACAAATGTCTTGTTTTCATTAGTTTTGAATTAAAATCTTCCACTAAACCTTAGTCACAATTTATGTTCCTGACACTAGCTGAATGATAACTAAGTTATTTTACTAAATTCTTTGTTATATTTAACCCTTTCGTTACCGACCTGGATGAAACCAGCTCTGGCTCTGTAGTAATAAATGTCTTGTTTCCATAAGTTTTGAATTAAAATCTTTCACCAAACCTTAGCCACAATTTATGTTCCTAACACTAGCTTAATGATAACTAAGCTATTTTACTAAATTCTTTGTTATATTTAACCCTTTTGATACCAACCTGGCTGAAACCGGCTCTCGCTCCGACTACAAATGTCTTGTTTTCATAAGTTTTGAATTAAAATCTTCCATTAAACCTTAGTCACAATTTATGTTCCTAACACCAGCTGAATGATAACCAAGTTATTTTACTAAATTCATTGTTATATTTAACCCTTTTGATACCAACCCTGCTGAAACCAGCTCTGACTCTATAGTACAAATGTCTTGTTTCCATAAGTTTTGAATTAAAATCTTCCACCATACCTTAGTCACAATTTATGTTCCTAACACATGCTTAATGATAACTAAGCTATTTTACTAAATTCTTTGTTATATTTAACCCTTTCGTTACCAACCTGGATGAAACTGGCTCTGGCTCTGTAGTAATAAATGTCTTGTTTCCATAAGTTTTGAATTAAAATCCTTCACCAAACCTTAGTCACAACTACTGTTCCTAACACTAGCTGAATGATAACTAAGTTATTATACTAAATTCTTGTTATATTTAAAGTAATTGAAAGAAACAGAGAGCATCTCAAAATAAATACAGTAACGAAAGGGTTAAGACAGTATCATTTGAATGAAACGTTGCTGCTATTTTTAGCAAATTGTGTATCCCTAATTTTTACCCTTTTATTTGTTTCATTCATTGAACTACAACCAAGCTGGGTCTTCATGTTGAAGGGTTTAGTTGAACAAACTGACCCCATTTCTTGTGTTTTAGATTAGAAATTGAAATCAAATTCGATGACTGGCATCCATGCTAGTTGAGCGCTAAGAGTACCATCCGAGCGTGATCGTGGCCAGAGCAGCATACTGGCTTCCGTGCAGTGGCACGTAAAAAGCACTCAAGGTTATAGAAGACACTTAGAGGAACTGAACCTGAAACTATGTGGTTGGGAAGCAAATTTCTTACCACACAGCCATACATGCCCCTGTTATTACAACTGAATTGAAAGTAATGTGGCTGTGTGGTAAGTAGCTTGCTTACCAACCACATGGTTCCGGGTTCAATCCCACTGCATGGCACCTTGGGCAAGTGTCTTCTACTATAGCCTCGGGCCGACCAAAGCCTTGTGAGTGGATTTGGTAGACGGAAACTGAAAGAAGCCTGCCGTATATATGTGTATATATATATATATATATATATATATATATGTGTGTGCATGTATGTTTGTGTGTCTGTGTTTGTCCCCCTAGCATTGCTTGACAACCGATGCTGGTGTGTTTACGTCCCCGTCACTTAGCGGTTCAGCAAAAAGAGACCGATAGAATAAATACTGGGCTTACAGAGAATAAGTCCTGGGGTCGAGTTGCTCGACTAAAGGCGGTGCCCCAGCATGGCCGCAGTCAAATGACTGAAACAAATAAAAGAGTAAAAAGAGAGTAAGGAGTAATCCAATGGCCCAACTTAACCTTGCTTGAACAAGGACTGACCTGGGGCTAAATGGGGGCAACAGTCGGATTTGATTCATTCATGTATAAAAGCTGGCTTTGGGTCAACTGTAAGTGTATTACATCATCCCTTTTCTATTTGTCTTTCTGTATTTATGATCAAAGGACATTTTGTTTATAACTGACATTTGTCTGGAGAGAGAGAGAGAGGCAATACACAACTTGGTGACCATCCTGTTTAGCTTGCACCTACCAAACACACATGCACACATTTGCAATATTACATATACATGCATATGCACATACATATATTCATGCACTCGTACGTAGATATACATATACATAGACATATATACGCATACATACATGTGGACATGCACTCACACACTCAGGTACATACACAGTTACACATATAGTCACTGATATAACATACACATATACGGAATCAGGACATTTTGTCTTATAACTCTGACATTTGTCTGTAGAGAGAGAGAGAGAATACACACCTCAGTGACCATCCTGTTTAGCTCGCACTTACCAGACTTGCACATACATACACACACATGCACACATACATACATTTGCAATAATATACACTCACATTCACCTATATACACATACATACATGCACGCACATACGTAGATATGTATATACATAAAAATTTTTTTCGTAATGAGTTAAAAAACCAAGGCTGCGTAGATTTTAGAACATTTGTAGATAGAAGTTCTTACAGCTTTTTCCAGGATATTTATTATATCCCTTAATCAGAAACGGTGCCAGAGGATGGTTAAGAAATAGTTAATTTAGATAAAATAGAGAGTGAGGTGGAGGATATAAAAGAAAATAGATGTGATATATGTAGGGATATTGCATTTGTAGATCCATTTTTTAGGCAGAATGGTATCATCATCATCATCATCATCATCGTTTAACGTCCATTTTCCATGCTAGCATGGGTTGGACTGTTCGACCGGGGTCTGGGAAGCCAGGGGCTGCACCAGGCTCCAGCCTGATCTGGCAGAGTTTCTACAGCTGGATGCCCTTCCTAACGCCAACCACTCTGCGAGTGTAGTGGGTGCTTTTTACGTGCCACCTGCACAGGTGCCAGGGGGGTCCAGCATCGGCCACGATCGGTTGGAGCTTTTAACGAGCCACCGGCACGGAAGCCAGCCAAGGCGGCACTGGCAACGGCCACGTTCGGATGGTGCTTTTTATGTGCCACCGGCACAGGTATCACAACTACTATTTCCATTGATATTTATTTCGATGTTCATGTTCATGAACTTGACTCAACAGGTCTCCTCAAGCACAGCGGGACGTTCTGGAATCCAGGGTACTTTAAATGGGCAGGGGCTATGCGGAACTGGTGCAGGAAGCAGCCCGGGTCTTTGCAGTCATAGGATATCTCCAGGTATACATATAAGATTCCAGTACCTTATGAGTAAAATCTAATAGTATTTAAAATTGGTAATTCTAAGTATAGAGTTTATACACAGTGTTATTGAATCAAGGGTTTTAGTTAAAGTACCCTAAAAATAGGGAGTGTCATTTAAAGTGACCTAAGTATATATATATATATACATATACATACACATGTACACATACATACTTGTATGCACATACATTCACATACATACTCAGATACATACAGTTACACATACATATACACACACAGACATACACATATAGAATCAGACAAAGACACGCGCACACATGACTCTGCCACATTGCTTGCTTATGTTTTTCCATCGAATTCACTGATGGCCATCTTTATTATTTTTGTGATTCTTTTAATGACTATATATCACATAGCAGGGGATGAGGGCAACTCTTTTATGCAGGTGACACTTTTGGGTCCACTGTATAAGCTAGGGGATTGGCAAATTCAAGGGTTGTCCCAGGTGGTGCACAGTCTAGTTACACAACCACCCAGTCCTTTGGTTGCAGTCAGGAATGATTCAAGGGGTTAGGTGTAACCCTGAGTACATGTCACTTAACTTGCTTCTCTTGACTGTATTTCTCCATTATTGACTTAGCCCCCTACTTCAGTGGGACCACCAAGTGAGCAGGGAGTTGTGTTTCTCTTTAAGGCTTTTCTTCTCAAAGTGGTCCCTCACAGGTCTTTGGACTGTTTCTTTGGGTTTCCAACCAAGCAGGGCCATTTTTATTATCAGTATAATAGGGTTCCAGACAAAGAAATGCAGTGGGGCCTATAATATTTATTTACTGAGAACAAGCCACAACATACATTCCTGGGGTCTCTGGGCAACCCATCAAAGTCCCCATGCCTTTAGGTAACAGCGAACACAAGCAATCGCATAACTGGTGATGGAGCAAGGGTGTCATTTACCCTGAGTGATACTTTCATGGTGGGGGGCACTTTTGGATTTGCTGTATAAACCTGTATAGACTTGGAGGCCCAAGGGAGTGGTGACAAACTCAAGGCCTGCTCCTGGCAGCACATTCTTTAGCTAAGCCACATACACAAGCAAATGACCATGCTGTAGGTATGTCATAGGGAAGCTTACAGCAAGATGTAGGTCAGACAGTGTTATATCCTTACGCCTCCAATATTGTCCATCTTTATTATTTTTGTGATTCTTTTAATGACTGCGTATCTCAGCTCTGGTCACATAGCAAGAGATGAGGGCGACTCTTTTATGGAGGTGACACTTTTGGGTCCACAGTATAAGCCTGTGGATCTGGGGGATTGGCAAATTCAAGGGCCGCCCCAAGTGGCGCACAGTCTAGTTACACCTCTACCCAGCCCTTAATGAACCACTTCGGTTGCAATCGAGAATGATTGTAGATGATAGATAAAGAATATACTGTAACAGTGTTATAACAATACAAAATAGAAACAGCTGTAGGAAGCGCAATGGCCCAATGGCTAGGGCAGCGAACTCGCGGTTGGAGGATAGTGGTTTCAATTCCCAGACCGGGTGTTGTGTGTGTTTATTGAGCGAAAACACCTTAAGCTCCACGAGGCTCCTGCAGGGGTGGTGGCGACCCCTGTTGTACTCTTTCGCCCAACTTTCTTTCACTCTTTCTTCCTGTTTCTTGTCCCCGACTTCCTACGCAACCGCTGAGCCTGGATGCGCATTCATCCATCCGTCGATGCTCTCGGTGTCAGGGGTTGACCTGCTTTCTCTTCTGCGGGTCTTACGAATAGCAAAGGACCACGTTTCGGACTTCTCCCACTGCTCTGGGATGAAGACCGCTTTGCTCAACAAACAAACAAACAAACAAAGCAGCAGTTACAAACCAGCAATCAATATTTTCAGCACACTCTCAAACTGTAACCTGTACCTGGATTTCGAAGACCGAAACCCTGAATTGCCGACTATATCAGACTGTTACTATATATGTGTAGTGGTCCTCCCATCTTTTCTTATTTCTTTACTGCCCACAAGGAGCCACACATAGAGGGGACAAACAAGGACAGACAAAAGGATTGATGTTGATTATATCGACCCCAGTGCGTAACTGGTACTTATTTAATCGACTCCAAAAGAATGAGAGGCAAAGTCGACCTCGGCAGAAATTGAACTCAGAACGTAACGACAGATGAATTACTGCTAAGCACACAGAGGGGACAAACAAGGACAGACAAAAGGATTAATGTTGATTATATCGACCCCAGTGTGTAACTGGTACTTATTTAATCGACTCCAAAAGAATGAAAGGCAAAGTCGACCTCGGCAGAAATTGAACTCAGAACGTAACGACAGATGAAATACTGCTAAGCATTTCACCCGGTGTGCTAACGTTTCTGCCAGCTCGCTGCCTATTCTTGTCAAAGGGTGTCATACTCTTGCTACAATAAACAGTGAGACAAGGACCACATATGCACACCATGCCCAAGCCATTTCCATTGATGCCTGCATTGTATGGGTATGCTGCAGCAGGTAATACTTCAAGAAGGGATTTCTGTGTATATAACCCTATGAAACAAGGTGGCTGAAAGGTTCTTCTGGGGACTGAGATTTTAAAAGGTGTTGAAAACTTCGAAAGATTTCATGTGTTTGCTATTTATATGTTATGACGTTGGCATACACATCTAATGTAAAATGGTTTTACTCAAATAAATAGTTGGTTGTGGTTATTTCAAAATAACCTCTCACAGAAATCTATGGTGACACAGAACACACTTTGTACTACTTAAATGTAGGCACAATATTCGGTATTCACTGTTCAAATATTGACTGTTAAACCAACACACGTAAAATTAACATGGTTGAACTAACATCATTAACTACCCCCACCTGGTTAGTCAGCCTTCAGTCATGTGGGGATGTTTAGTATTCTCCCGTAACAATATGGTCCATGTCACAAACACATACAGGGGATGGGAAATAACATGTTTGATAGAAGAGAAAGGGTCTTTGTAAGGAGGCAAGAATGGTTGTTTAGAAAGGTTCTTTCCAAGTCTTCTAAAGTAAAATTGGACCTCCATTGGTTATGACAACGAGGGTTCTCGTTGATCTAATTGATGGAACAGCTTGCTCATGAAATTAATGTGCAAGTGGGTGAATGTTCCACAGATATGTGTTCCCTTAACGTAGTTCGCAGGGAGATTCTGCATGACACAGAGTGTGACAAGGCTGGCCCTTTTGAACTACAGGTACTACTTATTTTTGCCAGATGAGTGGACTGGATGGAGCAGCATGAAATAACGTGTGTTGCTCAATGATACAATGAACAACCTTGAATCGAACTCACAACCTTATGATCAAGAGGCAAGTACCCTAACCACAAAGCTACATGCCTAACACACACACACACACACACACACACATACGTGCTAAGATACACATGCCTACATATATTGGGCTGTCCGAAAAGTTCGTGCTGATTTATAGTAGCTTAACTTTCGACTTATTTTAGAACATGGTTGAGTCCATAAAATAGGATTTGACTACACCTCCATTTAGAGCACAGTTTAAGCTATCTTTTCGTGGAAGAAGGTTTATGTTCCTATAATCTGTGTTAATTCTGTAACCCTTTAAAATAGAAGATAAAAAAGTTCATTTTTGGCACTTGATGCTTTGGGAACCAGACAAAAATTGCTGCAGCTTGGCTGGGATATGTTACCCGACCCTCCATATTCACCAGATATTGCTCCTTCGGATTTCCACTTATTCAGGTCTCTGCAGAATAGTCTTAATGGTAAAAATTTTAATTCCTTGGATGACGTAAAAAGATACCTTGATGAATTCTTTGCCATGAAACCACCTCAATTCTGGGAAGAGGGTATTTTCAAGTTTAAGGAAAGATGGAGATGCATTGTACAACAAAATGGTTCCATATTTGGTTGATTAAAAATGTAATGGCAAGTATTTATTGACCTTTTTCTTTCCTTTAGAAACTGGCACGAACTTTCCGGACAACCTAATATATAAACATAGAAGCAGATAGGCAGACAGACAACAATGTACATATGTTCATACATGCATACAAATTCATACATATACACACATATATTTGTAGCTTTGGTTTATATGGCTCTTCATATATTAGTAGGATGGTAGATCGCATGTTGTCCCATAAATAGAACCAAAACAAAAATAGATGTTATTAAAATAATATTTATTTTTACAGAAATTTATTGCAACAGTTACATTTTTACATAGATTCTTGGCAGTAGTGTAAGGTGCAGTGCTAGAAGTAAACGGAGTTCATAGTTATGTTAATAACAGAAAAGATTAATGTTACACGAGAGGCAGGAATAATGCTCTGTCCATACTGATCAAAGATTCTTTTAACCCTGGGCTGAGCTGCAACCAAGGAAACCTGTCTGTTTAAATGTGTGGTTCTCAACCGCACATTTAAATGTGTGTGTATATATATATATATATATATGCAATGTATATGTGTGTGTGTGTATATATATATATATAATTTACAAGATAAGGACAAAAGAAAAATTCTAATGCCAAATATGCCGAAAAAAAGACAAGAATTGTCAATAACCATTATAATTTATGCGTCTCGAAACAAACCGATAGAAATTTCTAAAAAATTCATTGTTACCGTATTGGTCCAATTTCGGGGTTAATTCATAAAAAATTTTCCCCTCTTCAACGGCAAATACGCAAGATATAAGTGAAATAGTTACTCATACCCATGGAAAAAGCAAGCACTAAGTCCCGAGCAGACTTAAGTACCCCAAATATATCCAAAATAGAAAAATCTTTGGCACCTCTCGAGACACGTGTGATTCGAACTAGAAACTTTCACAGAGTGAAATTAGTTATATATATATATATATATATATATATATATATATGCAATTCTATATATGATGTATGTGCAAGTTTATTTTTAATGTGTATACGTATGTTTGAATGTATATGCATTTGTGTATTTGTATATATGAGTGTGAAAATGTAGCAAAGCCTAGAATTGAAACCTTACATCCTTAGTATGTAGGATCCCACCACACTTAGATCAGGTAACATGCCCATATGTGGGGTCCATATACGATTTTGATATTAAAATTTCTCAGCAATAAATTGGTTTATACTTCTGTAATTCACAAAATATTTTAACAATTTTTTAATACCATTCCTAATAATATTCAAACTATTAAAATATGATAGAATTGTTTGATACTGAATGGCTATAAGGTGGCGAGCTGGCAGAAACGTTAGCACGTCAGGTGAAATGCTTTCATACTTTCAGGGTTGATAAATTAAATACCAGTTTTGTACTGGGATTGATCTAATCGACTGGTCCCCAACACCACAAAATTTTAAGCGTTGTGCCTAGTGTAGAAAAGAGTATTGAATGGCTATGGCGGTCCATCTGAATAAAATAAGAATCAAAGGAGTTCACAGGTGCATGATAAGGGTCCATATCAGATTTTCAGAGTCCAAGCAAGCAAAATAGTAAATTGGGGCTCCACAGTTGTATTTTAGGGGACCGTGAAGAAATTTTTCTTTCTTTCCCTAAAGTTTAACATGATTCAATTCATACCAGTTAATGAATGAAAAACAAAATAGGTATTTTACCAAGAAGTATCTATAAACTAGTTTTTAAACGCTGAATGACTATGGCAGGG
>NW_021833872.1:0-25000 GCF_006345805.1 Octopus sinensis | reverse complement strand
TTTAAAATCTGCACATAAAAAGCGCCAACCAATCATGGCCGTTGCCAGCATCACCAGGCACCCATGCTGGTGGCACGTAAAAAGTACCCACTACACTCACGGAGTGGTTGGCGTTAGGAAGGGCATCCAGCTGTAGAAACACTGCTAGATCAGACTGGGCCTGGTGCAGCCTCCTGGCTTCCCAGACCCCGGTCGAACCGTCCAACCCATGCTAGCATGGAAAGCAGACGTTAAACGATGATTATGATGATGATGATGATGATGGTACTTAATCTATCAGTTGTCCTTGCTGAACTGCTAAGTTATGGGGACACAAACAAACCAATACCAGCTATCAAGCTTTGATGAGGGACCGTCACAAGCACATACATAAATATATACATAAATACATACATAAATACATACATTCATACATACATACATACGTACATACATACATACATACATACATACGTACATACATAAATACATACATACATTCTTATCCACACACATTCACATACACATACAGAAGTAAGTATATACTGGGTAATATATGGCATTAGGGAGGGCATCCATCTGTAGAAACTTTGCACTAAGTCGGCTCTGCTGGGTGGTTGGTGTTAGGAAGGGCATCCAGCTATAAAAATCCTGCCAAAACAGACACAGAAGTCTGGTGCAGGCTTTGGCCTGGCCAGCTCTTCTGAAACCTTCCCACCCATGCTAGCATGGAAGACAGATGTTAAACGATGATGATGATGATGATGATGAACATAAAGATGGACACAGTACAGTTAAGCATTTTACCCAGCCTGCTAACATTTCCACCAGTTTGCTGCCTGTAAGATTTTCATGAAATATTTTAGTAAGCAAATGGTCAAAATTAGCTCCTGGAACACCACCTTTAGTCGAGCAAATTGACCCCCAGGACTTATTCTTTGTAAGCCTAGTACTTATTCTATCGGTCTCTTTTGCTGAACCGCTAAGTTACAGCGACGTAAACACACCAGCATTGGTTGTCAAGCGATGTTGGGGGGACAGACATAGACACACAAACATATACACACACACACATATATATATATATATACATATATACAACGGGCTTCTTTCAGTTTCCGTCTGCCAAATCCACTCACAAGGCTTTGGCTGGCCCGAGGCTATAGTAGAAGATACTTGCCCAAGGTGCCACGCAGTGGGACTGAACCCGGAACCATGTGGTTCGTAAGCAATCTTCCACACATTTTGTTTTATTTTTATGGGTTGTACTCATGTGTATTTAATTACTTCTTAATTATTTGAAAGTGTATTTGCTTTAATTCTTTCATCACAGTTTTTGTATCTTATATAACATGAGTATGTTTTTTTAATTAATTTTCTCTCATTAATATTATCTTCACTGATGTTTCTACATAGAATTTCATATGAATTTCTCCAGTAAATCCTTGACCTGCTTATATCAGTACTTCTAGGTTATCGTCTTGCAGTGTATACTTTGAGGTCACCCATATATAAAAATTGGTCAAGTGTCCTGTAATAGCATTTGTATCTGAATCCAGTTTGATTTAACATAGTACAAGACAGAAAATGAGTGAAGAGAAGCTGTGACTCACTCTGGAATGTTCCTCTCTGAATAGAGGTGGGGTTGGTTTCTATAATTCCCCCCTTTTATAATTCCCTGGAGAATTGCTTTCTGTTTATTCAAATTGCTTATATTAAAATCAACCCAGGTTTAACATGTTGGTTAAGGGTGTTAATACCAGACAGAAAGGGAATGGTGAAAAGGAATCACTTTGGAATATTCTTTTAATGAGGATGTGGTTCGTTTTTATGACCAAGGCCTTTGGCAATATACGGTGCTTGAGAAGGCCTTTCAAACCAAGTGGGATTATAGACATGGATGATGCCAGTGTTTCATAACTGGCACTTGTGCTGGTGGCATGTAAAAAGCACCCACTACACTTTTGGAGTGGATGGTATTAGGAAGGCGTGTGGCTTAGTGGTTAGGGTGTCAGCACCATGATCGTAAGATTGTGGTTTCAATTCCTGGACCAGACAACACATTGTGTTCTTGAGCAAAACACTTTATTTTACGTTGCTCAAAAAAAATAAGGTGGCGAGCTGGCAGAAACGTTAGCACGCCAGGCGAAATGCGTAGCTGTATTTCGTCTGCCGTTACGTTCTGAGTTCAAATTCCGCCGAGGTTGACTTTGCCTTTCATTCTTTTGGGGTCGATGAATTAAGTACCAGTTACACACTGGGGTCGATATAATCGACTTAATCCGTTTGTCTGTCCTTGTTTGTCCTCCCTGTGTTTAGCCCCTGTGGGTAGTAAAGAAATAGGTATTTTGTCTGTCGTTACGTTCTGAGTTCAAATTCTGCCGAGGTCAACTTTCATCCATTCGGGGTCGATAAATTAAGTACCAGTTATGCACTGGGGTCGATGTAATCGACTTAATCCCTTTGTCTGTCCTTGTTCATCCCCTCTGTGTTTATCCCCTTGTGGGTAGTAAAGAAATAGGTATTTCACCCATCGATACATTCTGAGTTCAAATTCCGCCAAGGTTGACTTTGCCTTTCATCCTTTTGGGGTCGATAAATTAAGTACCAGTTAAACACTGGGGTCGATGTAATCGGCTTAATCCGCTGGTCTGTCCTTGTTCGTCCCCTCTGTGTTTAGCCCCTGGTGTGTAGTAAAGAAATAGGTATTAGGAAGGGCATCAAGCTGTAGGGACCATGCCAAAGCAGATAGAACCTGTCGTATATGTGTATATATATATATATATATATATATGTCCAACCCATGCCAGCATGGTAAATAGATGTTAAATTATGATGATGATGATGATGATGATGGTAGTGGTGGGGATGGTTATGATGGTGATGACAGGTTCGACGGTGATGACGACGACGATGAATACCTTCTTTTTGTCTGTGACTGTAGAATCGTTCGCCATTTACCTGTTGCAGCATATACATTCTCCCATTACTTGAATATAAGGAATCCTCTTTAACTGAGAAAAGATTAAAGACTTTAGTGAAAGAACTTTGTTTATCTTAATTTTGATAAATAAAAGAAGTATAAATTCATTCATTGTTTGACCGTGGTCGAGACAATGGAATTTACTATGTTACGCCAGACTTCACGGTTCATCATAGCATTACAGAGGTCCTGTTGCTGGATGCCTGTATCCCTGGAGATTACATCAGGGTAGGAGAGTGTGCACCCACTGGTATCGCGAGCAGATGGTTTCCAGAGGAGAAGAGTAGAAATTACCTCGTTTTCAGCTCTACAACAATGTCCAGCAAACTGGACTCTTCTACCTTTCACAGGAGATGATACAGGTGGTAATTCCCCATATATTTGTACTTTGGTTGGATGATGCTTCCACGAGAGATTTTGAGCTCTCATAAGGAGGCGAGTGTAAGTTCCATCCAACCGCCTCTCAAGCTTCTTTGATAATGTCCAGGTTTCTGAGCCAAACCGCTAAGCTACGGTGTGGGACAAACACAGACACACAAACATATTCACACACACATACATATATATATACATATATACGACAGGCTTCTTTCAGTTTCCATCTACCAAATCCACTCAGAAGGCTTTGGTTCAATTTGCTCAACTAAATTCCTTCAAAGTGGTGCCCCAACATGGCCATAATCTAATGACCGAAACAAGTAAAAGATAAAAGATAATCTTTTCTACTCTAGGCACAAGGCCCGAAATCATTTGGGGTGGGGGAGGGGCCAGTCAATTACATTGATCCCAGAACACAACTGGTACTTAATTTATCGACCCCAAAAGGATGAAAGGCAAAGTCAACCTCGGCGGAATTTGAACTCAGTATAAAAGGACGGATTAATACCGCAAAGTATTTTGTCCGGGTTGTTAATGTTTGTGCCAGCTCATTGCCAATAAAATATTTGTTTCTTTATTGCCCACAGGGGCCTAAACATAGAGAGGACAAACAAAGGGATTAAGTCGATTATATCGACCCCAGTGCATAACTGGTACTTATTTAATCGACCCCGAAAGGATGAAAGGTAAAGTTGACCTCGGCGAAATTTGGACTCAGATGTAAAGACAGACAAAACACCACTAAGCATTGTGCCTGCCATGCTATCATTTCTGCCATCTTGCCATGTTAAAAGATAAAAGATGATGAAGCCGGAGAAGAAGGTGGAGGAAGAAGATGAGGAGGCTATGATCATTCTTTAAGGTTTCTAACAGTAATCTTCTCTCTTCTGTTTATTTCAGAAAAATTTGCAATGCGGTGCCAAAGAGAAAGTGGATATTTTCGCTATAACAGGTTCGATACCTGTCTTGAAGAAATTCGAGGATTTCGACAACTCATGGAAAACAACAACAACAGTGACAACAACACCAGAATGTATCTCTCCTTCATACTGTGAGTGCAAAATATGCTTGTCTGTGAAAGATCCAGTCAGTTTGGACAATGGCCAGTTGGCTTTACAACAACATAAAACCAAGGAAGATTCTGAAAATGAGGAAAATGGTGCAGAACCAAGAGAACAACAGCAGGGGTAAGAGAATTGCAAATGTTTGTATCTTTTATGTTTCATCTTTTATTCTTAACCGGCTTCCATGCCAGTGGCACATAAAAGGCACCATTCGAGCATGATTGTTACCAGTGCCACCTTACTGGTACTTGTGCCCGTGCTAGTAGGGTGCCAAGAGCACCATCCAAGCGTGATCGTTGTCAGAGCAGCCAACTGGCTTCCATGCCAGTGGCACATAAAAGGCACCATTCAAGCGTGATCATTACCAGCGTCACCTTACTGGCGCCTGTGCCGGTGGCATGTGTAAAAAGATTCGAGCGAGGTCATTACCAGTTCCACCTGACTGGCCCCTGTGCTGGTGGCATGTAAAAAGCACTCACTACACTCTAGGAGTGGTTGGCGTTAGGAAGGGCATCCAGCTGTAGAAACTCTGCCAAATCAAGATTGGAGTCTGGTGCGGCCATCTGGTTCGCCAGCCCTCAGTCAAAATCGTCCAACCCATGCTAGTATGGAAAGCGGACGTTAAACGATGATGATGATGATGATGATGGTGTTTCAGTCATTGGACAGCAGCCATGCAGAGGGCATTGCCTTGAAGGGTTTAGTCCAGTAGATCCATCTTGGTGTTTATCTTTCTAAGTTTGCTACTCAGTCAATTCAATCTCTTTTGACGAATCTCTAAGTTAGAAAAACGTAAACAAACCAACACTGGTTGTCAAGAATGTGTGTGGTAGAGGATAAGCACATATACAGAGACAAATACACACACACATGCATAATAAAGACATGTGGCTCAGATCTTGTGATCGTGCCCTCAATTCCTAGACTAGCAGTGCGCTGTGTTCTCTCTCTCTCTCTCTCTCTCTCTATCTATCTATCTATCTATCTATCTCTCTGTCTATCTATTTATCTGTTGGTCTTCCATAAACAACCTTGTCCAGACTTGTGTCTTGGAGGGTAACTTTGTAGCTGCAGTTCCGCGGTCATTCATGACCGAAGGGGGTCCCCGACTCTAAATACATTAAATTAAAATAATGATAATGAAATTATTGTGTACAGAGATCAGGTGTGCTACAACTCATCAAATGTGCATGTACACTACATGGAATTATGTGCAAAAGTCAGGAAGCTGAACACTGTATGAGTCATGATATACATGTGTGTATTCGTATGGAGAGGGTGGATATCAGGTGCAGTGTTGGCGAATTTCAGGAAGCATGGTGGTTTTAAAGGATATGATTTCTTACAATAAATTGATGACTGAACAAGAAGTCTTTTCCCTCTTCAGTGTTCAATATTTGAATTTATTTTGTACTGTATGACAATTGCAACCACTAATAACTATAATAGCTGCTAATATTAATATCAACTAAGGCAGTGAGTTGGCAGAAACTTTAGTACACCAGATGAAATGCTTAGCGGTATTTCGCCTGCCACTGCGTTCTGATAAATTTTAAGTACCAGTGAAGCACTGAGGTCAGTGTAATCAACTAGCCCCACTCCCCAAAATTTCAGGCCTTGTGCCTATAACAGAAAGCATTATTATTAGAAGCCATGAGAGCCACTGCCTGGTACTGCATCAGGGCAGTATCAGGCAGTATTATTATTATTATTATTGAGTGAGAGAGCAGTTCATGCCATCAAAGTGACACTGGGGTAAAATATACGAAGCCCAATATACCCATCATGACTACCCGTCTGATAAGGGCACACTAGGCAGTACCAGGCAGTGGCTCTCATGGCTTCTGATCTTAACTGATTGGAAGTGTTATCATGTACATTGTTCTCTCTTGGTATAAAAGATGGGCTACAGCAAATATTCTGCTCATCACAACCATATGTGTGCGACATGGTGATCTCATATCAAGATAAACTGCACATGACCTTGCAGGTGGGGCCCAGTTAAAATTTTCTTCAGGTTGAGTAGCCCATCCCGCTCAAACGGTCCCTGAATAAGGGTTGTCTAAGGATGTTGAAAAAACCACCCATGTCTCCAGAGGTGAATTATTCAAACCCCAAAGAATCCTTCTCAACACATGGCTATGATGCTCCCCCACTACTTCTGCTCGTGATCAGAGATGCACATATCGTCAGCCACTAAGGGACATGCTCAACTGGTTAAGGTCAAACAACTGACAAGCAAATCTGTGGTATTGAGCAGAATATTTGCTGTAGCCCATCTTTTATACCAAGAGAGAACAATGTACATGATAACACTTCCAATCAGTTAAGATCAGAAGCCATGAGAGCCACTGCCTGGTACTGCATCAGGGCATTTATTATTATTATTATTATTAATTATTAATTATTATTATTATTATTATTATTATTATTATTATTACTAATACAATATGGTTGTATTAATTGACACTTCTCACTTGCAATGTCTTTATTGTCTGTTAGAAGCAAACAAACCAATATAAACAAGTGATTTCATATAACGATGATGATGATAAGTATGGTGGTGGTGGTGGTTGTAGTAGTGATGATGGTGGTGAAAGTAGTGGTGGTGGTAGTGATGGTGGTGGTAGCAGTGATAGTGGTAAAAGTGGTGGTGGTGGTGGTGGTGGTTGTAGTAGTGATGACGGTGGTGAAAGTAGTGGTGGTGGTGGTGGTGGTGGTGGTAGTGATGGTGGTAGTGATGGTAGTGGTAGCAGTGACAGTGGTGATAGTGGTGAAAGTGGTGGTGAAAGCGGTGGTGGTGGTGGTGGTAGTGGTGGTGGAGTTGTTGAAAGTGGTGATGGTGGTGGTAATATTGTTATTGTTTATAGTGTGGATGATGATGACAATGGGGATGCTGCTGCTGCTGATGTTGATGATGATGATGACAGTAACAATGATGATGATGATGATGATAATGATGATAGCAATGATATAACATAAAGTGTGGACTTGTCATTGTTTCCGTCCACAAGATCCTAAAAAAAAAAGAAAAGAAGAGAAAAACAAAAAAAAACAATAGGTCCACATCACACCTTTTCTGTCCTGATTATAAGGTCAAGGTTACATCAGAAGGTCAAAGAGTAATTATTTAAAACTTTGTATTTTATTCTTTTTATTTTATTTAGCTGCTGATTAAACCTAATTAACTGAAAAATAAAAAAAAATGTCACATAACGCCCCTCCCCCTCCCCTACACCCCCACACACGTACAATCCCATTAACCAATGGAAAACGCTCTGATTGGTGCTCAATCTGCTAGAAATAACAGCTGAATTCCTTTAGTTCGTAAAGTAGGAAAATATTAGACAAGGTAGACTTAGCCGTTTCTTTAAAGACAGTGGGGTTGTCAGGATTGCCAATACCTTTATCTATTATCTCATACTTTACTTGTTTCAGTCGTTAGACTTCGGCCATGCTGGGGCAATGTTTAGTTGAAAAAAAAGAATCAATCCCTGTACTTATTTTAGATCTGGGACATATTCTTTCAATTTCTTTTGCCGAACTGCTAAGTTACAGAGACTTAAGCAAACCAGCACTATACCTACATTAGAAGTTCTCAGCAGGGGTTCATATAGATGCTGGGTATCCATATAAGACAGGCGGCGAACTGGCAGAAGCGTTAGCATGCCGGGCGAAATGCATAGCTGTATTTCGTCTGCCATTACGTTCTGGGTTCAAATTCCGCCGAGGTCGACTTTGCCTTTCATCCTTTCGGGGTCGATAAATTAAGTACCAGTTACGCACTGGGGTCGATGTAATCGACTTGATCCGTTTGTCTGTCCTTGTTTGTCCTCTCTGTGGGTAGTAAAGAAATACATATAAGACTTTTTGGTAGGGTGGAGAGGTCCACAGTATCGATATAGTAAATTAGGGATCCACTAATTACAATAGGAATTTTTAAACATTGAATAGCTATGGGAGTCCACCCAAGGGACGTAGGAATCAAGGGGATCCATAGGTTAAAAATGGTTGAGAACCCTTGACCTACGTTATCCTGGATACATTTGTTTTCACTTTTCGTTTTAAACTACGATGAGATTTAGTCAAGCAAATCGACCCCAGGACTTATTCTTTGTAAGCCTAGTACATATTCTATCGGTCTCTTTTGCTGAACTGCTAAGTTACTGGAACGTAAACACACCAGCATCAGTTGTCAAGCAATGTTGGGGGGACAAACACAGACACACAAGCATATACACACATACATATATATATATATATATATATACATATATACGACAGGCTTCTTTCAGTTTCCGTCTACCAAATCCACTTACAAGGCTTTGGTCAGCCCGAGGCTATAGCAGAAGACACTTGCCCAAGGTGTCACGCAGTAGGACTGAACCCGAAAACCATGTGGTTCGTAAGCAAGCTACTTACCACACAGCCACTCCTATAGTGAAAAGAACCAAGTAAGATAGGTTGTTATTTCTAGCAGAAATTGCGACCATGTAGAGCAGGCATGGGAAACTTTTTTCGAGGAGTGGGCCACATGAGGAGTGGACTCGTCATTAGCCGAACTGCACTACTAAAGAAAAAAAAATTTTTTTTTTTAGTTAGGTGTGCCATTTAGAAAGTCACACGGGGCCGCAGTTTGCCCATGACTGACGTAAATGCTCCTTTATTGACTTCATGATGATCATGATGATGATGATGATGGCAGTGGTGATGTTGGTAGAGGTGGTGGTGGTGGTAGAGAAGGAAAAAGTGATTGCGGAGCCGGTGATGGCGGAACTAGTGGTGGTGTTGGGGGGGGGGCTGTTGGCTCCGGTGGTGGTGATAATGATGACGACATCCAGTCACTGAATAACAACCACAACAATAACAAGAACGACAACAACAACAACAACAACAACTACAACATCATTCATATATGAATCAATACTTTTATTTTTCAATTAATTATGACAGCTTAGCCCTCCCCTCCTCCAATCTTCCAGTTCAATCAGTACGCTGACGGCAATATGATACCCTACTTTCCAGCTAATTAACAAATAATGTACATACAATCAATTATCAAAATAATTATGCCACTTATTAACACATTAATTACTCTCTTTTACTTGTTTCAGTCATTTGACTGTGGCCATGCTGGAGCACCGCCTTTAGTCGAGCATATCGACCCCGGGACTTATTCTTTGTAAGCCCAGTACTTATTCTATCGGTCTCATTTTGCCAAACTGCTAAGTGACGGGGACGTAAACACACCAGCATCTGTTGTCAAGCAATGCTAGGGGGGACAAACACAGACACACAAACACACACACATACATATATATATATACATATATACGACAGGCTTCTTTCAGTTTCCGTCTACCAAATCCACTCACAAGGCATTGGTCGGCCCGGAGCTATAGCAGAAGACACTTGCCCAAGATGCCATGCAGTGGGACTGAACCCGGAACCATGTGGTTGGTTAGCAAGCTACTTACCACACAGCCACTCCTGTGCCTATAGATCACTTAATGAACTTTATTCTAATCTACCATCATAAAAAAAACCCCAGTTACACTGAAAAATATTTGCTAATTATACACATAAACTGTCACTTAATTGGTTATGACAACGAGGGTTTCAGTTGATCCGATCAACGGAATAGCCTGCTTGTGAAATTAACGTGTATGTGGCTGAGCACTCCACAGGTACTCTTTTACTTGTTTCAATCATTTGACTGTGGCCATGCTGGAGCACCACCTATAGTTGAGCAAATCGAGCCCAGGACTTATTCTTTGTAAGCCTAGTAAGTACTTATTCGGTCAGTCTCTTTTGCCGAACCACAAAGTTACGGGGACGCAAACACACCAGCATCGGTTGTCAAGAGATGGTGGGGGGACAAACACAGACACACACACACACACACACACACACACACACACACAGCTCTCTGAATTTTGCCCAGGCTATTCTTATTCTAGCAGTTACACTTTCAGCACACCCGCCCCCACTACTGACTTGGTCACCTAGGTAACGGAAGCTATCAACTATTTCTAGTTTTTCTCCCTGGAATGTGGCGGAAGTTGTTCTCTGCACATTTTCAGGGTTTATTGCTCCTGAGCATCTTCCCAGTTAGCCTACCTTTGATATTGCTGCACCTCTCATGTGTCCATAGCTTACACTTGGTGGGCCATCTACCTGAAGGGGTTTGTGGTTTGTCTACCTTCCTACTTATTAGGACTTTGGTTTTAGCTAGGTTGACTCTAAGGCCTTTCGATTCTAATAATATATATATATATATATACATTCCAAGAAAGTTAGAGGTTGTGAATCCAACCAACTAAGGGATAATATCTATCCAATATACTACTGGTAAAATACCTAATTATTAATACACAAGTGATTTTTCATTGCATGGTAATTACATTACCGAGTGTAATAAATGGGTGAGGGTAAAGAGTTATTTTACCATTAATTTATAGAGTAATAAGAAAAGGGAGGGGATCAAGAAGTGGTATTCATCAACTTTTAGACATTATATTATGTCAATTTATTTATTTACTAAAAGGAGAATTATAACAATATACATACATGTATAACATATGCTTTACATATATAATATGTAAAATATAAAAATATCAGTAATTATTAAAATTTGTAACATAGAGCGCAGGAGTGGCTGTGTGGTAAGTAGCTTGCTAACCAACCACATGGTTCCAGGTTCAGTCCCACTGCGTGGCATCTTGGGCAAGTGTCTTCTACTATAGCCTCGGGCTGACCAATGCCTTGTGAGTGGATTTGGTAAACGGAAACTGAAAGAAGCCTGTCGTATATATGTATGTATATATATATGTATGTGTGTATGTTTGTGTGTCTGTGTTTGTCCCCCCTAGCATTGCTTGACAACCGATGCTGGTGTGTTTACGCCCCTGTCACTTAGCGGTTCGGCAAAAAGAAACCGATAGAATAAGTACTGGGCTTACAAAGAATAAGTCCCGGGGTCGATTTGCTCGACTAAAGGCGGTGCTCCAGCATGGCCGCAGTCAAATGACTGAAACAAGTAAAAGAAAAGAAAAAGAAAGAAAGAGCAATAGAAATTGGGATAATATCTTACAGCTGTTTCAGCCGAGGCAAAAATACCTCATTCTACCTTTATCCCCCCCAGTGGACTGAAGTATTTAGTAGATGAAATTGAGGTACTTGGGTGTTTCTCTAGGCTTCGTCAAAGATTTTAGAAAGTACATAAGATTAATTTATAAATATAAATACACACTAATATACATACGTTTACATATACATACATATACATATATATACATAAATACATATACCTACACTTAAATGTACATGCATATTTGCATGTATATGCATACTAATGAATCAATTATTATTATTATTATTATTATTATTATTATTATCATTATTATTATTATTATTATTATTATTATTATTTTTATTATTAGATGCATTATATTATTCATATTAGATAAAATATAAACATAGGTATGAGAAAGTTATTATAAGAGGAGTAATATTGTAATTTACAAAATCAATATAAAAGTTATTTTAGTTATGTAAAAATGATAGTGTATATTCATGAGGAACACACATACACACACACATATACCTATAACTAGCTGAAATTGTAAAGATAATCTGGAACTCGACTGAAGACAGAAAACTCCGAATGATCCGTCCTTGTTTTCCTCGTATCATCTGTCTGGATATTTTGTTTTCCCCATTTTTTGTTTCACCTAACTGTGTGGATGTTTTGTGTTCTTGTCCCATTTTTGTATTTTACATATATATATATATATACATCTTTATATATAAAAGTGAAGTTGTGTGTCTGTCTCCTACGATTTAGATTCCTAACTACTCCCACATTTTGCAGTGCAGTGTAACCAAAAGCGGGTATCTTATAGTCGTGATTCATATCGAGCCCTTCTGGGTATTAGCGCGCGTCTACAATGAGTCTACGTTTTAAAAATAATTTACCATCATTTTTTTCCATTTTGATGCATTTTTTCGCTATTATATAAGGGAAGTAACTCTCTAAAAATGTCTACGATGAGTCAACGATTTAAAAAAAAATTTACCATAATTTTTTTTCCATTTTGAATGCATTTTTTTTGCTATTTTTTCGCTATAACTCTCTAAAAATGCTTATATAGTTATTTCCCTTACAAACCCGAGCAACGCCGGGCGATACTGCTAGTATATATATATAGTAAGTATTAAATTAAATTAAAATTCTTTTATATGGTGGGATGAAGGGGCCTACTATCTCTAAATGTAAAAATATATATTTCCTCATTGAGAATAATTTGAACCCCTGTTATGCCGGAATTTTTATTCCCTAACAAATAAAATTGAATAATATATATATATATATATATATATACATACACACACATATATTTCCGTACAAACATATTCATAGGTACTTATGTATTAGATGTGTCTAGAAGGGAGGATTAATGTAGTAGTTTGTATCATTATAATTATATAATATATTTATAGCAATAATACACAAACTTATATATATTTTCATATAAACATGTGATATGTTTATTTCTCAGTTATATTTTTTTTGTTTATGGAGTAGTTGAAATCCTGCGGGATGTGGGGAGGGGTTATTTTTGTACAGTCACGTAATCTAATTGGTTATCTATTGTTTTGAAAGGCCTTGACTTAGTTATGGTTGGTTAATTGATTACTGATAAAATAGAACAAATTAGGCAATATATATATATATATATATATATATACCGGAGTAAACACATAAATGTGAAACAAGGTGGAAAAAAGAGTACTCAAATACCAGTGGTAGAGTAATATGCTTTATTTAAAGCAGCAGAAAATTCAACAAAACCTGTTACTCTGAGTTTCCCGTTGCCGTTCATCGGACAGTTTTTGCTAGTTCTTACTATATATATATAATATATATATATACACACATTAAATAATAAAGGTTAAAAATTGAATATCAATTTGATTAATATCAATTTAAAACCAGTGGCCTAGCATATTGAAAAATCTGAAGACTCAGAAAAATTATATTACATACAGATAAGAGGGATGACCACTAAGTGGACATCCATTATGCTAGATGTAGACCCCATATGGTCTGACCACTAAGAAAAGATTGGTGTGTATACACACACACACACACATACACACAAACACACACATAATGTATATAAATAAAACAAAACAAAATGTAGGTGAATTCATATACACACACACACACACATATATATGAATTTAAGGTTAAAGTGATATACTTAGGGGATATTATTTTAATATAATACATATGAGCGATAAGTTATTACAAATTTATTTTAAATAAAAACATTATATAACAATACGGAGATATTATTTAATATAATATGTATGAGAGATAAGTTATTACAAATTTATTAAAAATACCCTTACACAATATTATATTATGAGTATAACTTTGTGAGTCATTAATATATGGGTACTATATGGTTAAAATACATGCCGGAAGCCAGCTGGACCAAACTCAAACAAGGGATGGAACATCAAAAGTGACCGTATATATTTCCCACAAGGGGCTAAACGTAGAGGGGACAAACAAGGACAGACAAACGGATTAAGTCGATTACATCGACCCCAGTGCGAAACTGGTACTTTATTTATCGACCCCGAAAAGACGAAAGGCAAAGTCGACCTCGGCGGAATTTGACCTCAGAACGTAGCAGCAGATGAAATACCTATTTCTTTATTACCCACAAGGGGCTAAACATAGAGGGGACAAACATGGACAGACATAGGTATTAAGTCGATTACATCGACCCCAGTGCTAACTAGTACTTAATTTATCGACCCCGAAAAGATGAAAGGCAAAGTCGACCTCGGCGGAATTTGAACTCAGAACGTAGCGGCAGATGAAATACCTATTTCTTTATTACCCACAAGGGGCTAAACATAGAGGGGACAAACATGGACAGACATAGGTATTAAGTCGATTACATCGACCCCAGTGCTAACTGGTACTTAATTTATCGACCCCGAAAGGATGAAAGGCAAAGTCGACCTCGGCGGAATTTGAACTCACAACGTAACGGCAGCCGAAATACCGCTAAGCATTTCGCCAGATGCGCTAACGATTCTGCCAGTTCGTCGCCTTATTTCGTCTCAACATGTTGTCGTTAATCGCTAAAATTACGGCCAGAATTCAATCTCCGAATCCTCACATATTTTCTTCTATATATAACTATACATACATATTACAAAATTGTAGTCATTATCGGTAAAAAATATGTTCAAAATCTGTTATATCTGACAAATTGTTTCAAATGCAAGACTCAATCTGCCAAATTCCTAAAATGCAAGATTCCATGTAATAGTGTTAATTCACTTAATTGATAAACCGCTTAGTCTATATCTATCCATCTATTTATTTATCTAATTACTTTTAATGTTATACTTAAGAGATGAGATGGAGTTGGAGGTTTTATTTATAAATGAAACCAAGGGAGGTAACTCTAGATTTAAATAGCCCAAACAACTTATTAATCAGCCAAACAATTAACTAATTATTTAATTAATTAGTTAGTTGGTTGGCTGATTAATAAGTTCTTTGAGTTATTTAAATTAAATTTTAATTTTAATGAATTAATCAATCCAATCCTTGGTTATATAATGGGGTTGCGCATCATTGTCTATATGTCTTTTTAGTAGATAAATAAATAAATTGACAATATAATGTCCAAAAGTTGATGAATACCACCTATTGATCCCCTCCATTTTCTCTCTCTCTAAATATATATATATTTATTCCGTGCCGGTGGCACGTAAAAAGCACCATCCGATCGTGGCCGTTGCCAGCCTCGCATGGCCCCCGTGCCGGTGGCACATAAAAAGCTCCATCCGACCGTGGCTGTTTGCCAGCCCCGTCTGGCACCTGTGCCGGTGGCACGTAAAAAGCACCCACTACACTCACGGAGTGGTTGGCATTAGGAAGGGCATCCAGCTGTAGAAACACTGCCAGATCAGACTGGAGCCTGGTGCAGCCTTCTGGCTTCCCAGATCCCCGGTCGAACCGTCCAACCCATGCTAGCATGGAAAGCGGCCGCTAAATGATGATGATGATGAGGAGGAGGATATATACATACATCATACATACATACATACGTTCATACATACATAGACAGACACGTTTATATATAGATGCACATACATACATACATACATATATCTTACAAACAATAACTCTGAGCACCTTTTCAAACTCCACCCGTCTAACACCCGTGGACATGTTTACAAAGTCAGAAACAGCACAGCTCCCATTACTTTCGGAAACATTTTTTCACGCTAAGAGTTGCTGAAGCATGGAACAAACTGCCGGCATCAGTTTTAGTTTGTTGGAGCACTGCATCTTCAAAATTCCATGCTTCCTGAGATTCGCCAACACTAACACCTGATCTTTCTCCCCTCCATACACACGCAAGCATGTACCTGAATCATACACTGTTCACTTTCCAGACATTTGTACATTACTGCATATACTTTATACGCACTTTTGACAAGTAGTGGTGCACCTGAGCACTGTATACAATAATTTTATTATTATATATACATAGGAGTGGCTGTGTGGTAAGTAGCTTGTTTACAACCACATGGTTCCGGGTTCAGTCCCACTGCGTGGCACCTTGGCAAGTGTCTTCTACTATAAGCCTTGGGCCGAACCAAAGCTTTGTGAGTGGATTTGGTAGACGGAAACTGAAAGAAGCCCGTCGTATATATGTATATATATGTGTGTGTGTGTGTGTGTTTGTTACCCTAGCATTGCTTGACAACCGATGCTGGTGGTGTTTATGTCCCCGTAACTTAGCGTTTCGGCAAAAGAGACCGATAGAATAAGTACTGGGCTGTACAGTCAATCGATGTCGAGCCGGAGTCGTCGAGTTGCTCGATTAAAGGCGGTGCACCAGCATGGCCGCAGTCAAAATGACTGAAACAACTAAAATGAGAAAATGAGACATATATATATTAAATATGTGTGTGTGTCTGTGTGCATGTATATATATTGAATGCTCGAAATGAGGAGTAGATAGACAGCCGACAACTGATGAACGGTCATTTTTCTGCGTTTGTCCTGTTTTCCATTTTTTCTCGTTGTTTACGTATTTCACCTGTTTTTGTCTTGTAATTACTGACAATGCCTTGCATCGACATCTTTCATTGAGGTCGGCGTATCAATTTTGTCAAGGGAAATAACTCTTGTGATAATTGTTTACATGTACTTGAAACATTTTTCTTACGTTGATCATCATGACGACGACGATGATGATGACGAAGACGACCACGATGACAGTGGTGGTGGCGTTGACGGCGGTGGTGGCGGTGGTGGCGGTGGTAACTATTATGTCTCGACCGAACGTCAGCGTGCTGTTGTGTCTTCGAGTGAGGTACGATCGCATTTGCCACAGATCCATTAATCTCAGTTGTAATGGGGACCAAAGTTGAGAGGGGGACCCGCGAGAGCGTCTATATCTTATTTCTTTATTGCCCACAAGGGGCTAAACACAGAGGGGACAAACAAGGACAGACAAACGGATTAAGTCGATTATATCGACTCCAGTACGTAACTGGTACTTAATTTATCGACCCCGAAAGAATGAAAGGCAAAGTCGACCTTGGCGGAATTTGAACTCAGAACGTAGTGGCAGACGAAATACCTATTTCTTTACTACCCATAAGGGGCTAAACATAGAGAGGACAGACAAACGGATTAAGGCGATTATATCGACACCAGTGCGTAACTGGTACTTAATTTATCGACCACCGAAAGGATGAAAAGCAAAGTCGACCTCGGCGGAATTTGAACTCAGAACATAACGTCAGACGAAACACCGCTAAGCATTTCGCCCGGCGTGCTAACGTTTCTGCCAGCTCGCTGCCTTTACATATTTGCTCGTGGCACCTTGAGCAAGTGCCTTCTACTGTAGCCTCGGGCCGACCAAAGCCTTGTGAGTGGATTTGGTAGACGGAAACTGAAAGAAGCCCGTCGTATATATGTATATATATATATATGTATGTGTGTGTATATGTTTGCGTGTCTGTGCTTGTCACCCCCCAACATCGCTTGACAACCGATGCTGATGTGTTTACGTCCCCGTAACTTAGCGGTTCGGCAAAAGTAACCGATAGAATAAGTACTAGACTTCCAAAGAATAAGTCCTGGGGTCGATTTGCTCGACCAAAGGCGGTGCTCCAGCATGGCCGCAGTCAAATGACTGAAACAAGTAAAAGAGTAAAGAGTAAGTACACAGGCGCCTAGCAGGGTCATCGATAACATGGTGCACATCACCAAGCTCTACCAGCTTCTGAATGATGGCTGGATGCACTTGTTACTAGATTAGCGATAGATATACTTAAGTACTTATAGTTTACATTGTTTCTTTCTTTTATATATATATATATATTATTTTTTTTTACTTATTCAATACGAGGTCTTAGTAAGTTTTAGCGCAGATAATCCTTAACTGATTTACATTTCGTTTACTTTCTTTTACGTGTTTCAGTCATTTGACTGCGGCGAAGCTGGAGCACCGCCTTTAGTCGACCAAATCGACCCCAGGACTTATTCTTCGGAAGCCTAGTATAGTACTTATTCTATCGGTCTCTTTTTGCTGAACTGCTAAGTTACGGATCGGAAACACACCACCATCGGTTGTCAAGCGATGTTGGGGGGAGGGACAAGACCACACAAACATATAACACACATACATATATATATATATATATATATATATATATATTATATATATATATATATATATATATATATATATATATCACGTGATCAAGTGACCGACCAGGTTATCAGATGTTGTTACACATTGCTAGTCACAATGCGCTTCGCATTGTTTTAGCCTCCAAATGACGCCACACATCCTGGTCGCCCCAACCAACAGGCACCTCAGGCAGGCACCTCACTCTCTCCCGACTTCGACTTCTTCTGCCAACAAGCGTATGTCCAGAGTAAGCTCGTTCATACTGGCCATCCTCAAAACTTTGTTGAATACTATGCAAATCCCGTCCACAGTTATTGGCTACCTGATGTCATCATACAGTGTAAATGCTCCAGGTACTGGATATATATGTCAATAATCACAAAGTTATTGCTGAGTTTATATGAATAAATAAATGATAGAAAATAGAATGAATGACATTCGTAATTCAAAACCACTACAGTTGTTTCGACACATTTTTACACCCGCAGAACGTTGGTGAAATGTTATGTAATCATTATCCTGCATCCATGATGTAAAAGGTGCCTCCTCGGGCGATTATTTCAATAAGTCCTTCCTTAAATCCTACCATCGCTTCATTCAATGTGAGGATGCATATCCAAAGTGATGTATCATTTTCAGCCAGTTAACTGACAAAACCTATCTCCTATCATATATAGGGAGAGTTTACGAAAAAAAAAAAACAAAAGACGACGACAGGTGGTGTACAAAACAAACAGATGTATTAGTATAACGCTCAGGAATAGAAAAAGTATTTTACGTTTCGAGCCTACGCTCTTCTACAGAAAGGGACACAGAAAAAAACGAGGAGAGAAACAGGGAGGGAAAAAAATGTGCGCTGTGGCTACCAATCTAAGATAAATACATACATACATACATACATACATACATACATACATACATACATACATACATACATACATACATAGGGAGAGTTTACGAATAAAAACAAAAGACGAAGACAGGTGGTGTACAAAACAAACAGATGTATTTGTATAACGCTCAGGAACAGAAAAAGTTTTTACGTTTCGAGCCTATGCTCTTCTACAGAAAGGGACACAGAAAAAACAAGGAGAGAAAAAATGTGTGTAGTGGCTATTACAGCTGGTCTCTTTCCTAAACTCATTAACATGGCTGACCGCACAACTCAATACCTACGTTGTAATATCTTGATTATAATTGCATCTATGGGTTTAGTTTTGTCTGTAACTGCTGAAGATGATACATCACTTTGGGTATGCATTCCCACACTTAGTGAAACGAGGGTAGGATCTAACAAAGAACTTATTGAAACAATCACCTGAAGAAACGCATTTTACACCTTGGATGCATGATAATGATTACACATTATCTCACCAATCTAATAAGAGTGTAAAAATATGTTGAAACAATTGTAGTAATTTTTAAATGTTGTTCATTCCATTTTCTATCATTTATCTATGTTATCATATATTTTATTTGTTCATTTATCTATCTGTTTATTTATTTTCCCTTTATTCTTTTGTTCTCTGATTCGTCCTATTTTTTGACCAGTTAATTCGGATTCGTAGTTTATTATATATTTGTTTTTCACCTGCCAGTCTATCTATCTATCTATCTATCTATCTATCTATCTATCTATCTATCTATCTATCTATCTATCTATCTATCTATCTGTCTGTCTGTCTGTCTGTCTGTCTGTCTCTCTCTCTCTCTCTCTCTCTCTCATAACAGCCTGCAACACCTAAAGATCCATTTTCGTTGTGTAATAGTATCTGATAGACGCAACTCGTGGTTGGAGTTCAGAAAGTAAACACCGACATAGAAGCTCAAATGGAATACATATATACATACATACACGCACACATACATACATACATACATGAATACATGAATACATACATACATACATACATACATGCATGCATACATACATGCACACATACATGCATACATACATACATACATACATACATACATACATACATACATACATACATACATACATACATACATACATGAATACATGCATACGTACATACATACATACATACATGATCTCGTTTGAGATTACAGCCATCTTTGATTGGTTTGTCCCTGATATGTCCACTGATCTGATTGGTTGGCATGTGGCGCGGTTTGTCTCACTACTTATTTCGCGCCACTGTGTAAAGCCAGCCAATCACGGCAATCGGACAAGGCCTGCTTCTTTGAGCCATTTTTTCCTTATAAAAAGGCCAGTTTTCACTCTGGCGCGAAATAAGTAGGGAGACAAACCGCGCCACATCCCAACCAATCAGATCAGTGGACACAACAGGGACAAACGAAATCATTCTTATTGTGTTTCTCAAACAGTGAGGATATCAGATATGCTACAGATATATGAAGAGCTCGCTTACAACAATAACAACACCTTTGAATTCACTACCCACATTTTCCACTCTCCTCATATCATGGATTTAGACCACCACCTTCAACCATCACACGATTCGACTCAAAGCTTCTACTGAAAATACATGATCGCTTCACCAATGAAACAGTAAAGCTTTCAATTCTATTTCCTGCAATCCATCCATACAAAAATTTCTGAATACCTATTTCTTTACTACCCACAAGGGGCTAAACACAGAGGGGACAAATAAGGACAGACAAACGGATTAAGTCGATTATATCGACCCCAGTACGTAACTGGTACTTATTTAATCGACCCTGAAAGGATGAAAGGCAAAGTCGACCTCGGCGGAATTTGAACTCAGAACGTAACGGCAGACGAAATACCTATTTCTTTACTACCCACAAGGGGCTAAACACAGAGAGGACAAACAACGACAGACAAACGGATTAAGTCGATTATATCGACCCCAGTACGTAACTGGTACTTATTTAATCGACCCTGAAAGGATGAAAGGCAAAGTCGACCTCGGCGGAATTTGAACTCAGAACGTAACGGCAGACGAAATACCTATTTCTTTACTACCCACAAGGGGCTAAACACAGAGAGGACAAACAACGACAGACAAACGGATTAAGTCGATTATATCGACCCCATTGCGTAACTGGTACTTAATTTATCGACCCCGAAAGGATGAAAGGCAAAGTCGACCTCGGCGGAATTTGAACTCGGAACGTAACGGCAGACGAAATACGGCCACGTATTTCGTCCGGCGTGCTAACGTTTCTGCTAGCTCGCCGCCTTATCTGAATACCACCTTAAGAAACAAGAGAAAATGCTCGTCAGCAGTCTATCTGCGTTTATGGGCAATACGTCCAGAACCTATAATTTCTTGAATGGAGTACTTCAGAGATATATCCTCAGACTCATCCTTTTAAAACTGTACCTGCACAAACCTTCTCAGCACTCAACAAAACATACTCACAACCTCGTACGTAGATAGATAACGTCACAATGACTTCCTCAAACCAGTCCTTCAGTGCAAGAAGTTCAACTCTTATATGAATGATCGAGAAACCTGACACCTCAACAACAGATATAGGTTGACACTTATCACATTTCTAGTTTATCACATTTCCTAGTTTTCTTCTCTTCCTAGCAACGTCAGAGAAGGTCAAATATAGCTGATAATCATACTCAACAGTATATATTTCTTTATTGTCCATAAGGGGCTAAACACAGAGTGGACAAACAAGGACACACAACAGGATTAAGTCGATTACATCGACCCCAGTGCGTGACTGGTACTTTATTCATCGACCCCCGAAAGGATGAAAGGCAATGTCGACCTCGGCGGAGTGTAGCGGCAGACGAAATACGGCTACGCAATTCGCCCGGCATGCTAACGTTTCTGCCAGCTCGCCGCCTATATATACCGGAACTCCGTCCGTTGCAGTTGATCGGATCAATCGAACAGATTGCTCGTGAAATTAACATGCAAGTGGCTCTCGTGGCTTCTGATCTCAACTGATTGGAAGTGTTACCATGTGCATTGTTTTGTCTTGATATAAAAGATGGGCTACAGCAAATATTCTGCTCAATACCACAGATTTGCTTGTCAGTTGTTTGACCTTAACCAGTTGAGCATGTCCCTTAGTGGCTGACGATATGTGCATCTCTGATCACGAGCAGAAGTATTGGGGGAGCATCATAGCCATGTGTTGAAAGGAATTCTTTGGGGTTTGGATAATTCACCTTTGAAAATACGGGTGGTTCGTTCAACATCCTTAAATAACCCTTATCCAGGGACCTTTTGAGCGTGATGGGTTACTCGACCTGAAGAAAATCTTAACTGGACCCCACCTGAAAGGTTAGGCGCTGTTTATCATGATATGAGATCACCATGACGCGCACATATGGTTGTGATGCATGTGCCTAGTATACCCTTATCAGACGGGTAGTCATGATCGGTATACTAGGCTTCGTATATTTTACCCCAGTGTCACTTTGATGGCATGCACTGCTCTCTCACTTAATAATAATAGTAATAATAATAATAATAATAATAATAATAATAATAATAATAATAATAATAATGATGATGATGATGATGATTTATCTAGTGAACGATATTTCGACATCTCCTGTATCTTCAACTGGTTCAAAAAATAATTTTGTCAATCTCTCTATATATATACACACACACACACGAAAGGCTTCTTTCAGTTTCCATCTACCAAATCCACTCACAGGGCTTTGATCGGCCCGAGACCATAGTAGAAGGTACTTGTCCAAGGTACCACGGAGTGGGACTGAACCTGGAACCATGTGGTTGGGAAGCAAGCTTCTTACCACACAGCCACGCCTGCGCCCTATGAGCACTATATTTCAGTTTTATCTTTGATTTTGATTTTGATTTTTCCAGTTTCAGCTCATGAGCTGTGGCCATGCTGGGGCACCGCCATCCTTCAGATCAATTGTATATAGTCGTTCGTTTTAATCTAGTGAATTGCTTATACGAGGTTTAAAACTTCTATTTCTGGTTGTGATGGCATTGTGTAAATGAGATCAGTAGCACAGCACCGCTATAATTTGGCTGCCATTCATTCGCTGCCTTTCATCTTTTCAGGTGAACGTGTTTTTTTTAAAGGCCACAGAGTTATTAAATAATGCAAGAAACGTGTCAGACTTGCTTTGGTAACGTTGAGGAAGGAGGTATGATGAGATGAGATGATGTATCATCTCCCCACCACACAACTACCAACGTACTCTAAGCACTCTAACGTAAGTTTGTTATAACAGGCGGTGGTGATGATTTGGCTTGCATTCAATATTTTATGGGTAACAAGGCGGAGAGCTGGCAGAAACGTTAGCACGCCGGGCGAAAGGCGTAGCCGTATTTCGTCTGCCGTTACGTTCTGAGTTCAAATTCCGCCGAGGTCGATTTTGCCTTTCATTCTTTCGGAGTCGATGAATTAAGTATCAGTTACGCACTGGGGTCGATATAATCGACTTAATCCGTTTGTCTGTCCTTGTTTGCCCCTTCTGTGTTTAGCCCCTTGTGGGTAGTAAAGAAATAGGTATTTCGTCTGCCGTTACGTTCTGAGTTCAAATTCCGACGAGGTCGACTTCACCTTTCATCCTTTTGGGGTCGATAAATTAAGTACCAGTTACGCACTGGGGTCGATGTAATCGACTTAATCCGTTTATCTATCTATCTATCTATCTATCTATCTATCTGTCTGTCTGTCTGTCTGTCTGTCTATCTATCTATATCTATATGTCTGTCTATCTATCTATCTATCTATCTATCTATCTATATCTATCTATCTATCTATCTATCTATCTATCTATCTATCTATATCTATCTATCTATCTATCTATTCACCTACCTCTCTATTACTATATGTCTACTAACTTGCCTTTCTACCAGTTTCTCTATTTAATCTTTCAATCCATACACCTATCTATATACCCCTCAATCCATCTATCTATCTCTCTTTCTGCCTTGGCACAAACGTGTTCATCTCTCTCTTTCCTTATCTACCTGTCAGTCTGTCTGTCTGTCTGTTTATCTGTGTGTTACTATGGTTTCTATTTGTCCAATTCCCACCGCTTGACAACAAGTGTTGCTTTTGTTTACATCCCCATAACTTAGCGGTTGACTCTTTACTTGTTTCAGTCATTTGAGTGCGGCCATTCTGGAGCACCGCCTTTAGTCGAGCAAATCGACCCCAGGACTTATTCTTTGTAAGCCCAGTACTTATTCTATCGGTCTGTTTTGATGAACCGCTAAGTTACGGGACGTAAACACACCACCATCGTTTGTCAAGCGATGTTGGGGAGACAAACATAGACACACAACATATACACACATACCTATATATATATATATATATATATATTATATAGATATATATATATATAATATATATTATATATATATATATTATATATATCATATACATATATACGACGGGCTTCCTTCAGTTTTCGTCTACCAAATCCACTCACAAGGCTTTGTCGGCCCGAGGCTATAGTAGAAGACACTTGCCCAGGTGTCACGCAGTGGGAATGAACCCGGACCAAGGGTTGGTAAGCAAGCTACTTACCACACTGCCACTCCTGCAAAAAAAAAACCCGTGAGAATAAATACCAGGCTTAGAAAACAAAATAGAAAAGCTGGATTGATTCGTTTGGCTAAATCCTTCAATGTGGTGCCCCGGCATGGCCGCAGTCAAATAATTGAAATAAAGAATAGATAAAACTGCCTCGGGTTAGGATTGAAACCTAACCACTGCTTTGGCACGTTGACATGTATGTCTATGTGTGTGTGTGTGTAAACGTACTTAAATACCTATTTCTTTACTACCCACAAGGGCTAAACACAGAGAGGACAAACAAGGACAGACAAACGGATTAAGTCGAGTACATCGACCTCAGTGCGTAACTGGTACTT
>NW_021833871.1:50000-61515 GCF_006345805.1 Octopus sinensis | reverse complement strand
TATATATAATGTGACCGCGTGTGTACCGTTGGCGATTTTGTTTCCTTTGTCTTCCCTTCTCTGGATCTTTCCTTCTCCTATGTTGCCGACGAAGAGCTCCGCTCGAAAACGTGAAACCCTCCTTCTTCCTTATTTCCTGAGCGTCCATAATACTATTTGTTCCACGTCCTCGCGTTGTTGTGTTTTCTCTTTGTGTTTTCATGTTTGGATTAACTATATATATATATATATATAATATATTATTAATATATATATACATACACACACACCTCACACACAACACACACACACAAACATATCTATATATATATATATATCATAGTCAGTGGAGGAATATAATATCCAGGCAGATATGAAATTCTCTATGGAAAGTGCTAAGGCTTGTTCCTTCATACGGTGCATATATACATGTGTGTGGGTGGTGCTTGTCTGTGTGTGTGTGTCTGTGTCTGTGTGCGTGTATACATGTATGTGTGTATGTATGTATGTATGTACGTATGTATGTACGTACTTATCCTGGATTGAATGCTCCGCTGAACTGAATGCCGAACAGCCGTGAGAGCTCCTCTGCCTACTCGACTCTGCTAAACAGACAATCCGAAACTCAGATACGCGCTACTAAATCATCCGGCATTTCAAGTGACTGATCGTAGTTAATAGAATCTGTTAAGATTGAATATTCCAATATTCCAATATTCCCAGAGAACAATCTCAAGTTTTGTAAGCAGGTAATTGTGCTTTTTCATATTCACGGTGTTCCAAAAATAATATGTCTATATCATGTCTGCTGTGTAAATTCAGTGTAAAAATGATGAAATCAATAATTTAAATGAATAAAATATAAACCGCCATTATGTAGGCATAATATGATAATGTATTGCGTCATCTGTTTCTGATCGCTTCCAGTTATTACCTTATTAAATAAATACTGGCGTCTCACAATACCAGAGTTTAGGCGCGTACACACACACACACAAATAGATGCACATACACACATACATTCAATCACATACGTATATATATGAGGATGTGTGGGCGTTTTATATGAATGGATGTTTGTCGTGTATAGCCATGGAACGGTATAAGTACATTATAAGCGACGAAGCCTTCGTCACGTTCGAAATATGAACAGTTTATCTATCTCACTATCGATCTGTCTCTCTGTCTATATATCAATCTATCTGTAGATTTCTCTCTATCTCTCTCTCTCTCTCTCTTATATATATAGATATATATATATATTATATATATGTGTGTGCGTTGTGTGTGTGTGTGTGTATGTATATGTATATACATATATGCATATATATATGTGTGTGTATGGGTGTATATATCGCTAAAACCACAAGTAATTATATATAGTCATCTATTATATATATTATATATATGTATATATGTAGGTATATACATATATGCATATATCTATATTTCTATATATATATATATATATGTATATATATATGAGTATATACATATATGCATATATATATTATATATATATATATATATATATATATATATATATATATATATATATATATATCTATATATATGTAATATATATATATATGTATGTATATATATATGCATATATATATATATATATATATCTATAATATATATGTCAATATGCATATATATAATATATGTATATATATATGTTATATATATGTATGTATATACATATATGCATATATTATATATAGATATATATAATATATATATATATATATATCGCTAAAACCACAAGTTTTTTTCTCTCTCTGTTTGTTTTCTCTTATTCCTTTCTATTGAAGAGCGTCAAACTAATACATCTATCTTCATCTTTTGTTTTTCTGTAAATTTCGTCCATATATATATATATGTGTGTGTGTGTGTGTCTGTGTCTGTGTGTACATCCAGGATATAATCGTATAAGATTCCGTAACACGGAGTACTTACATACGACTCGCATTAGATTATTGGTTTATTTAACTAGAATAATTTCCTAAGATTTGATCGAATCCTGTTCAGCACCCAACTGCGATAAATTGACGTAAATCATGGCGAAATATGATAAAACATTTTCCAGTCAATCCTGTTTAACTGCCATAATGGTCGAAAGCAATTTGGCAATGTTGTTATTATTAAGACAACACCATGGGAAGGGAGAAGTTGTAGAAATAATGATGAAATAATTTAAGAAAAAGGCAGCTGTCAGCCTGAAGAAAACAAGATGGAAGGTAAAATGAATGCAAGCAGACGTATGACTTAATGAAAGTTTGTGTGCGGTGGACTTTGTCACTAATACTGAGTGGAACAGCTATGATGAGAAAGAGGGTGTAAAGAGTGCAAATTTCGCCGAGGTAGACTTTGCCGTTCATCTTTTCACAGTCGATGAAATAAGAACCAGCTGAGTACTCGGGTAGATTTAATCGATTAACCAACTAACCGGAAGTTGCTGGCCAAAATTTGACGTGAATATATCTATATACACATGTAATGCATGCATTCGAAATATACCCACAAATATAAGCGGTAGAACTGTATAAATGTCCTCTCTTGTGAGGATGTCTCGTGTATAGTTCTGTAAATTATATTTTCCATGACGATCACGCTGATGATTTGCGGATAATTACTTAATATAAATGGTAACAATGAAACCTAGTTATATGGCTTATCACCATAGTTCAATTGTCTTGCAGGCTTTACGTTCCAGCGTTTGCCGAAATTTCTTGAGAACAATTTTTTCTCAATGGTCAGACCATATTGGCCATATTGGGTTTTCCTCTAGCATATTAGGAATCCACCTAGTGTTGATTCCTCTTATATGTTATATATATATATATATATATAATATAGTATATATTTGTGTACGTATATAATATATATATATATATATATATATATATATATAATATATATATACACACGGTATATGTATATACACATATATGTATATATTATATGTTTGTGTGTGTTGTGTGTGTGTGGTGTGTGTGTGTGTGTGTGTGTGCGTGTGTACATTTAACATTATGTATATGTTATATTCTTATAGGTAGAATCAACAGGGAAATTGAGGGAAATGAGTGGTTGGAAGCATAAGGCATATTATATAAATCTTCTGATTTATTGTGTCCAAATGCATGAAACTATTGGTAGATTTTATGTAATTATGCTGTATAACAAATGGTATCTACAAAGGTGTGTATATGTATAGAGAAAGAAGTTTTATTCCCACGCAGGAAAGAGCAAGCGAAGTGTTCGGGTGGAGGGTTTTGGGAGAGGGATGGTGGAGATGTACTTGAGTCTTCAAACGAATCGTAATTTCAATTTTTTATTAGCAAATATATTTTAAAGACATACCGGCTTCACAACTGTTGTTTGGTAATGGTAACCAAAAAAAAAGGTATTTTTAGGAAAGGTTGAAACTACGCAAGAATATTTAGAAAACGTGATTTAAAAATCAAGTAAAGACAGACAGACAGAGACAGATTGACAGATATATATATCTATGTATATCTATATCTACCCATCTATCTATGTATATATATATTTATATGTATGTAATAGATATATATATATATATATATATATATATATATAATAATATATACATATATTATATATTTATGTATGTATGTATGAATGTAGAGATAGAGATAGATTCAAGAGATAGATAGATAGATAGATAATAGATAGATAGATAGATAAGATAGATTATAATAGATAGATAGATAGATAGATAGATAGATATTTAGACTGATAGATAGATAGATAGGTAGATAGCTAGATAGATAGATAGATAGATAGATAGAGAGATAGATAGATAGATAGATAGATAGATAGATAGATAGATAGATAGATAATTATATTATCCTTCATTTTGGTAATCTGCTAACATTCCAGCAAAAGAATTTCTTTATATTTTTGTAAATCTTCACTTATCTTATCTGTTTCTATTCTTCTATTTCTACCGCATTCTTCGTGGCTTCCTTTCGCTTCTAACCAAATTTTAATGTAGTTCCTTTGTTTTAAATAGATATTAATGCGAAAATTTAATTATTCATACAGCTTATTTCCTTTCTCTAACAGTGCTATATATTTCAATAAATAGAAAGTGGCCTACGACCGCATACACACTCGCCCAATTACACACACATATCAAATTATATTTGTTGTATCTGCACATATTTTAAAAACCAAAAGCGAAGATACACTGTTAAACATATTTTGATGCGCACATATTCATATACATATATACATATCTACACACACACACCATATATATATATAAATGTGTGTGTGTGTGTACTGAATTTAACTGAACTAGTTTCAGCTCACGAGCTGTGGCCATGTTGGGGCACGCCAGGAGAAGTGTTACCCAACGTATCGAGTAGAAATAGTCCAATGAGTTCGCTTAAACCTGCTCCATCATATGACCCCATGCTCACATGCTCTGTATGGGTATTCTTAACCCACTCTGCGTTCTCACTGAAGAGTAAAGTCCTTCTAGCATGGAAGATTATGTCCTTATCTTGTGTAGTAATTTCTATAAATTATATATATATACATCTGTGCACGACAAGTTCCCTCAAGTTTCCGTCTACAAAACCAACTGGCAAATCATCGATATACAGGTCTATTGTTAAATACTTACAGATCTGTACCAACGAACGAATGAATATTCTTTGAGTTATATGCTCAGAGTATGAAAGAGGTA
Organism: Octopus sinensis; assembly: GCF_006345805.1. Lineage (NCBI taxonomy): Eukaryota > Metazoa > Mollusca > Cephalopoda > Octopoda > Octopodidae > Octopus > Octopus sinensis. The sequence continues at coordinate 56,813 of NW_021833871.1, read as the reverse complement.
AACACAGAAGAAGTGGGGGAAAACTTTTCAGACAATCCATCATAGAATTTCGGTGAAAGAATATTATTTTCGACGGAAGTTTTTCCTGAAATATAAAGATATGAAGATTAATGAAAAAATAAGTCATAGAGCATTAACCGTTATTACTGTCATTATTGAGAAGATCTTGTGACGAGGGTAAACATTATGTGAACCCTTATGTACAGGACATCATCAACACCCTTGCCATCACATTCTTGTCCCCTTCCCTGTTCAGCCTCATCTTCCTTCTTTTCCTACCCTTCCACTTCTGCCTCCTCCCCTTTCTCTGCTTCCTCCTCCCCTTCTTTCGTCTCTTCCTCTTCCCCTTTCCTCTTATCTTCTGCCTCGCCTTCCGCTTCCTTCTCTTCCTCCTTGCCTCTCCTCACATTAATCCTCCTCGCCTTACCCCAAATCTTCATTTTCTTCCTCCTCCCCTTTCCACTTCGCCATCCTCTTCCTTCCCTTCCTCCTCGCTTTTCTGTTTCTTTTCCTCTTCCTTCTTTTCCTCCTCGCCTTACCCCACCTCTTCCTTTTCTCCCTCCTCCCCTTCCACTTCCTTCTCTTCCTCCTCACCTTGAACTGTCTTCTTTTTCTTCCTCTTCTCGTTCTTCTCATCCTTCTCGCCTTCTCCTTCCTTCTCTTCCTCCTCCCTTACTCTTCCTCCACTCTCTCCTTCCCTTCATCATCATCATCCTCGTTACCGTAATCATTACTTTCATCGTCATTATCGTCCTAATCATCCTAATCATCTTCATCTCTATCTTCTTCATTACCTACGTCATCACCAAGGAAACATCATTACCACCACCACTACCACCACCATCATCGTCATCCCCATCATCAACACCATCAACATCACCAACACCACCACTACTACCACCATAATTATTATCATCACCATCACCATCATCATCATCATCATCACCACCTTTGTTGTCCTCTTCATCATCTTCGTTGTCGAATTGTCATTATTGTCGTCGTTATCTTATAAAAAACAAAAACAAACGAAAAACATTTAGAACACCAATTATCACCCCACCACCACCACCAGCAACACCCTCAACATTCCCACCAGCAAGTCTCTCTCACTCTCCCACTCTCCCACTCTCCCACTCTTCCCTTTTCTATCCCTCTCTCTCTCTCTTTCACTCTCCCTCTCTTCCCTTCTCTCTCTCTCACTCTCCCTCTCTTCCCTCTCTTCCCTTTTCTCTCTCCATCTCTCTTCCCCGTCTCTATGCTTCTCTCTCTCACTCCTCCTCTCTTCCCTCTCTTCCTCTATTCCCTCTCTTCCCTCTCTTCCCTTCTCTCTCTCCATCTCTCACTCTCCATCCCCATGCTTCTCTCTCTCTCTCTTACACTCTCCCACTCTTCCCTTCTCTCTCCCCATCTCTCCTCCATCTCTATGCTTCTCGCTCTACCTCTCCCTCTCTCGCCTTTCTTCTCTTCTCTCTCACTTTTCTCTCCATCTCTATGCTTCTCTCTCTCACTCCTCCTCTCTCCCTCTCTTCCTCTCTTCCCTTCTGTCTCTCCATCTCTCACTCCCCATCCCCATGCTTCTCTCTCTCTTTCTCTCTCTCTCTCTCTCCCGGTCCGTGTGCATCTCTTCGTTATCACACCATCTGGCGTGTTGCGGTTGATGCTGCGAAAGCTTCCATGGAATCACACCTCACCGTTTTCACAGGTACGACTACATCGAATCTGATACGATTGCCCTAGTGACGCTATCAAAGACGGAACGATCACACCTGAAATGATCAGACTTTGATCAGAAAACTATGAAGCGATGATTGCTAATATGTATGTCGTGATGACGTTGCTGTGGTTGTGGTTGTTGTTGTCGTTGCTGTGGTTGTGGTTGTTCTTGTTGATGTTGTCATTTGAGGTTTTACTGTTATTATTTGTCATCGTTGAGAGGTGTTTTGTTCATTACGGTGAACCTTGTCAACGAAAAATGGAGACGACTATTGCTACTGGTTAGAATATTATGATGATGATGACGACGATGACGATGACGATGATGATGATGATGATGATGATGATGACGATGATGATGATGACGATGATGATGATGATGATGATGTTCATGTTGTAGATCATGATAATGAGGAGGAGGAAGACGATGATGATGATGATGATGATGACAATGACGACGATGATTATGATGATATCGATGACGATGATGATGATAATGAAGAGGAGATGGTGGTGGAAGCTGCTGCTGCTGCTGATAATGATGATGAAGACAATGACGACGAAGGTGATGATGGTGATGATAATGATGATGGTAAGATGATGATGACGATATTGATGATGATGACGATGATGAAGATGATGATGATGATGAAGATGATGATAATGATGGTGTTGATGATGATGATGACGACGGCGATGATGATGATGACGGCGACGATGATGATGATGATGATGATGATGATGATGATGATGGCAGCAATGATGATGACGATAACGATAATGATGGAGATGACAACAGCAGCAACAACAATGGCATGGACAGATTTGATGAAGTGCTTATAAGAATAACAATTGCCCAAAGAGAAGACTGAAGCAGGCCTACGACAGGATTCCAGCCTCATGGGATGAGAGAATGTTTGAGTGTCTTCGGTATCGCAGACAACAGAAGAGATCCAATTAGCTTTAGCATGAAGGAATGGAAAGTAAATCTCTACTCAGGTGACACAGCCTTAGGAAAAGTTAATATCAGGAGAGAAATTTTCCATGGAGACTTGTTGTCCCCTTTAATGTTTGTATTATGTTTAATACCCCTCAGTTAAGGAAGGAAAATGCAGGGTATCGGTTTAGAAATAGTAAAGGAAAAAAATTAACCATTTGCTTTACATGGATGATTTGAAGCGTTTTAATAAAAGTAAAATGAGAAAGGGTCTTTAATAAAACCTGTAAGATTTTATTAAGGAACTTTGGAATTTGGCAGAGATAAATGTGCAATATTTGTCAGGAAAACGGGACAGGTAGTCAACAGTTAAGGTATTTAATTACCAGATAGAAAGACATTAAAATCACTGAAAGAAAGGGAATGTTATAAGTATCTAGGCGTATTAGAAACTGACAAAGTACCGACTTTAGAAATGGAAACCAAAATTGAGAAGGAGTACATGAGAAGGGCGAGGAAGTGAATGGAGTCGAAGCGAAACGGTTCGAATCTAGTAAAGGTTGTCAATAGTTGGGCAGTATCGCTACTAGAGATATTCAGCAGCTTTTTAAAACTGGAAAACTCTGAATTACAATATCTAGACGAAACAAACAAGAATGAATTCAATATTGGATATGTACACGCATTTCTGATTTGATATGCCTTCTTCCGTAAAGTATACCAAAACAGATGGAAATATACACGTATATGTGGTTGTATGCGTGTTGGTGTACTGGTGTTTGTCTGTGTGTGTGTATCTGTGTTGTGTATGTTTGTATTTCTGTCCTGGTCCTCTCTCGTCTGTGTATTATATATAATTTGTCTGTCTTATTCTATCCTATATATGATATATATATATATATATTATATATATCTGTATATATAATATTATATATAGTATATATATATATATATATATATATATATATATATATATATATATGACTATATATATATAATATATCTATATATATATATATACTATATATGTATATATATATATATAGATATATATTATATATATAATATATATATATATATATATATATATATTATATATATATATTATATATATATATATATATATATATATATATATTATATATATATATATATATATATATGATGTAGACACAGAACCTTCCCCAAAACACGCCATTAAGTATGTATATATCACAGCGCACATCGATTGATGTAAGCAACAAAACCCTCAGAAAGCCTTTAATATGTTCACTTTGAAGGCCGCAAGCTGGCAGAAACGTTAGCACGCCGGGCGAAATTCCTAGCGGTATTACGTCTGCCGTCACGTTCTGAGTTCAAATTCCGCCCAGGTCGACATTGCCATTCATCATGTCCAGCTCAGCTATCCAGGTCAATGGAACACACAGCCACTTCACCCCGACATGGTTTTTGTTGAATTGGTTGTTGACTACACAGTAGTTCTTCCGCCCTTTCACGGGTCTTACCTTTCGTCCCGCGGGGTGTCCAACAATCACCGTCCTCACCAAGGAAGCTTCAAGGAGCTGCCAGCTTAGTCGCCGATGACCCGATCATGTGACAGGTTGTACTGGGTGACATGTTACCAGTAGCGCTCAAGAGCGACCTGACAATGAAATAGAGGTTAAACGAAAAGACAAATCTTCTCTATCATATGTATTGAGCACTCTCTCTCTGTCTAGTGCATCGCGTATAGATCAACTTACGCATGTAGATATACATATGTGTGCGAGTGTGTGTATGTGTAAGTATATATATGCATATATATATGTATGTGTACATATATATATATATATATATATTATATATATATATATATATACATTATATATATATATATGCATTTATATGATGTGTATATGATGTGTATATGTATATGTATAAACATATATATGCAAGTTTATGTATAGGTTTCTGAACATGCCTAATTCAATACACATAAAAAATGAGATGTAAGAATTGTGTTGTAAGAAAACGGATGAGGTTGGGATAAGAAAGAATGTAAACATCACCCATAATTATATACGCAGACATGCACTGACACACAAATACAGGGCAATGCACGATGTCGAGTCAGAGGAAAACTGGATATCACAAAAATAGTATGTCCATTCGTGTACGAGAATATGCGTATACAAACACGTCCATACTCACATGAATAGACCTGACCATATACGTATGCAAATATAAATACATATATGCTTGTATCTGCATCTATGTGTGTATGTTTCTGTGTGTGCGTGTATTTTATGTATGTATTGTTTCTCGGATATACTATGCAGGCACAAATATGGAGCCACTAATTTACGGTTAATCTTTCCATATATAAAGCACCACCTATGATTTTTACATTTGAAATAATCTTTTTAAATCGTAAATAGGATAAAATATGAATGGACCGTTTATAAATGGAATACTTCCCTAAAAATTTACGCATATAACTGTACACACACACACACAACAACACACACCACACACCCCACACCCATATATATATATATATATATATATATATATATATATATATATAATATATATATATATATATATATATGTAAGGAATGGAATACGTATGTATGTATTATTCATGTCAATATTATTCGTATTATTAACCAAGAAACGAGCAGAATATTTTTTTTCGCGTAACTTGTAATTTCCAACCTCTTGTTCTGTAATACACAGCATTTTTCTTACATCAAAGATTAGTTGCAAAACTGCTTTTCAATGAGAAGAGATAAAGTAGGCTTGAAAAATATTCATGCGCGTTTATCGTCCCTGATTACATACCTAAGTATTCACACAGCCCGGAGCTGACTCTAATTCGGAAACAGCTTTCAATGTAGTCCTGGGTCACGCTGACCCCAAATATTCCATTTATATGGAAATATGATTATATATGCGCGTATGCATACTTACATACATACATACATAAACTCATATACACGCACAAACACAAATAAATATATTATATATATATATACATATAAATTAAATTGCATAACACTATATATGTCCATATATAAATACACATATATAGCTACATTTGAGTGTCTGTGTGAGCATTGCATTCCATTCAGTTCTGCTGCTGCCGATCCATTGCTCTATATTGTCTCAGCACGGTTAATATATATATATATATATATATGCGCCTGTGTCTGTATGTACGGTTGTATATGTATGCCTATGTATTTGTGAGTGATGGTGCGTGTAAATGTAAGTTCAATTATACATATGTAACTGTGCATATGCACATTTATATGTATGTATAGATATGTATATATATATATATATATATATATAAATATGTATATGAATATGCATATATATATATATATCTATAAATGTATTTATATGTATATATATATACATATATATATATGTATATGTATATATATGCATGTATGTATTTGTCCATATATATACATTTGTATCTCTCCTCACAGCATACATATGTATATATGTATATACATACACACTGTATATTGTATGTATATATACATATATATATATGTATATAATAAATTTATTTATTCATATTATACATATATATATATATATGTATATGTATATAATATATATATATATATATATATATATATATATATATGCATATATATATATATACACAATCCACTCGCAACACCCACCTGTAATTTTATATGCCTGTTCTATGTATATATGCATGTATATGAATTCCGCTACAGTAAGATAAGTAGACGTTTTGTACAATATTTTATACGCTTCACAATCAAAGACAAAATCGGCAATCCTATGGCTCTTAAGGACCAGTTTTACCTTTGGATGTATTTTCCAGCAACTGGTTAGTATGTGAAGATCACGCTAAATCATTTTTGCATTAAACCATCTGAAGGAATTGGGAACCATAGATCAGGTGTACTGATAGGAGGAGAGTAATAATGACATACTTCTGAGACTCTCCATATTTCTTGCATTTCCATGTGTTTCTGTGTGCGGAATGAAAAGAGGAGATGTATGCGTGTATGAGTAAGCATGTGTATACCAATGACTTTATGTATGTATGTATGTATGTATGTATGTATGTATGTATGTATGTATGTATGTATATATATAATATATATAATATATAATATATATATATATATATA
>NW_021833871.1:40000-45000 GCF_006345805.1 Octopus sinensis | reverse complement strand
CCTCAAAACTATGCTTTTATGCTGTTGTGTCTGGGGAGAGTCATTTTCTTTTTGTGCCTTATAATATAACACACTCAGTGTAAATAACGGACAGTCAAAACTATTTAAAATGTTGCAAGACGCAACGAAAATTTTAGAAAAAAAGTGGAAATTTCACCGGTGAGTGTGTTACATTATAAGGCACTAAAAGAAAATGACTCTCCCCAGACACAACAGAATATGCTTCAACACACGAACTCATATAAAGAATCTTGCAAACCAAATCCAAAAACGAAATATGCTTTTATGTCCTGGTCATCAATTTTTTGAAACTAACCTATTTTTCATTACACTGTTGAAGCAGAAATATAATTATAGCAAATGTGGTGTCCAATACCACAGACTTGCTTCTTACTGCATCTCTGATCATGAGTAGGAGTAGAGGGGGGGGGGAAGCATCGTAGTCATGTGTTGGTAGGAATTCGTTGAGATTTGGAAGGAAATATTAGCCATGTTATATACGTTCTAGGAGTAAGCAAATAGGAAATGACTTATTCCCCTTTCCTATACCTAATCCATTTTATTAAATTTTACTCCTCACGCCCTCTTAGTCTTGATTCTGTTCTTCTTATGTCCTCTTCAGTAAGAAACATATACTGTACTTATTAGTAACTGACTCTGTATCGGCTCTCCTAACCATTTAAACCCTCTGATGAAGCCTAGAGGCAAACTCAACATCCAGACTCTATCTACCCGTCCCTAAAGAACACTGAAGAGATGGAGCTAGAAATGGAGGATATCGGGGCTTCTTGGCAGAAACGGCCGTAAGGAACTCATCTTTTAATCTTTTATTCTTTTATGTATTACTATTATTACTATTACTAGTATACAGCTGTGTAGCACACACATTCTTTGCATGTGTATCTATTCTTATAATACTACCTTTTGTTTTGGAATAAATAGACATAATAGAATGTCTACCGGCTGATGTATGTCATTTTTGTATCTTCTCCATTTTCTTTTTGCCGTATATATCATATATATCAAGATATATATATATATATAATATATATATATATATATATATATATATATATATATATATATATTATGTGAAATAGAAAGATGAATATCTTGTAGTGATTAATCAAAAGTTTAACCGATACCTTAGTAGCAAAAATCACAGCAGTAAACAGCACGGTTGGAGGTACAACCATCTGGCGTTGCAACCGTGCGTTGGTGCGGATAATTGAAATTAAAACATTATTGGTGAATTGAAGAAATGGAGCTGAACGCAGATTGAACAGAATCGCTTTATTTCATTCTACACGTTTTTCGAAAGGCACAAATTACCAAAATCCGATTGAATAATGGGACCATATTGTGTCTTTCTCTTCAGGAAGAAAAAGGAATACCGTTGAAAACAAAAACAGAACAGAGGCGGAGCAAAAAACAAATCGAACTGTGCTCCTAAGAGCCCATGGCGACCCCAGAGTTTCGCCATGGGCTCTTAGGACATAGTTCGATTTGTTTGCTCCGCCTCTGTTCTGTTTTTGTTTTTCCAACGGATTTCCTTTTTCTTCCTGAAGAGAAAGACACAATATGGTCATTCAATCGGATTTGGTAATTGTGCCTTTCGAAACACGTGTAGAATAAATAAACGATTTCTGTTCAATCTGCGTTCACTCCATTTCTTCATTCACCAATAATGTTTTATATATATATATATATATATATTCTATATATATATATATATATATATATATATATACATCACTCACACACACACACATATATATATATATATATATATAAACTATTTGCACAGCAAAGACCAATCGTTGTTGTGACTAACCAATAAAACATTTTTATATTTGTTTTTCAGATTGCTGTATCTACAATCTGATTTGTTTATCTCTAATACAAATAGCACCGCTTTACCTTGACGGTGCCACAATTGAACTTACAATACACTGAAACGTAACAGGTACCGCAAGCAACACGTGTAAGGTCCTCACCCATCACTCTGGACTTAGAATGTTTACTACCTTTCATCGATCCCGTAAGGTTATCTTTGCGTTTGACTGGATTTGAAGTCACAGCGTAAAATCTTGCCACAAAATCACAATGAGTTTTATCCAACAACCTAATGACCCCACTAAGTCCTCACCTAAATGTACATACTGAGAAAGATACAAAAATTTCTACAAGACATTTCGATACAGGACAATAAAACATCTTGTATGATGTTTGGTTTTGGTTTCTCTCATCTCATTATTTATATTCAGAAGTCAACTGAGATTGTTTTACCGAAGTATTTGCTGATTTATATTCTGAAATAACATCTGATGTTACTAAATTATTCATCTTTAATACAATGACGATCTCAATTAAGTGTGTGAGGTCGCTGACGAAATCACTACACACATATTCAAATATTTAGATTCAGATATTATAAAGGCTTATAATAAAAATAATAGTTCTTTCTATTATAAGCACACAGCAGGAAATTTTGGACGAGGGGTTAGTGGTTTACGTTGAGCCAGTGCTTAGCTAGTTACTTATGATTTTGAGCCAGGAAAGTTCTTCAAGACATCCTGTCAACGATTTTCGAGGCCGCCCCAACGATTTTGCCATTAACGCTGTCTTGAAGAAGGTGAAGATAGTGCCAATTATTGGGTCTTTGGGGACAGTATCAGATGGCATCAAGAGGAATATAAAGGAAATCAGAATAGAGTGCCTAGTGGAACTCTTACAAAAAGTATGCTTCTTTGGCACAGCCAAAATAATCAAGGAAGTACTAGATAAGTGAAAAGAACAGATAGCTCGGTATTGCAGGCTGCAGGCAGAAAGCCTGCTACACATGCAAGATACTAGGAGTTACAAAAGACCTGAAACAAAAAGAATACGATTAAGAATGATAATGGTTTCAAATTTCGGCACGAAGCCATCAATTCCGTGGGAGGGATTAAGCCGATTACATTGACCCAGTACTCAACAGGTACTTATTATATCTAACCCAAAATGGAGAATGGCAAAGTAGTCGCGGAGGTATTTGAACTTAGAACGTGAAGGCAGACGAAATGCCGCTAAGCATTTCGCCCGGTGTGTCAACAATTCTGCGAAGGTGCTAGTCGATTACATCGACCCCAGTGTTCAACAGGTACTTAATTTATCGACCTCCAAAAGAATTAAAGGCAAGTTCCACCTCAGTGGGACTTGAACTTACTCAGAATGTGAAGACGGACGAAATAGTACTAAGCACGTGGTCCGGCGTGCAAATGTTTCTGCCACCTCACCGCCTTTGACATGCTTTTAATAACGCAAGATGTGAACAATATTGTCGCCAGTTTTCCTCGACCTACACGCCCTAATTAATGATCTTGCTACATTTAGGAAATTCCAGTAACTAGATAGTGCATAACCCGCGGGAAAACGTTTTGTAAAGAACCATTTCCTTTTTATGTTATTAGCAGTTGCAGAGTGAAAAGCCTGTATTTGCCATTCAAAAAGATGCGAACTTTATTACTGTCACTGAAATATTTCTTGTCAAAATTTTGTCACCCCAACTGCAACCTTGTCACGAGCGCAGTTCCACTGTAACTGGACAGAGATGAAGCTGTTGGCCATTTTGTTATCATTGCCTGGTGCCTGTATTAGATAAGGCAATTTGGCTTTTGGTAGAATTTTAATATTTTTAAAAAATTTTTTGCATTCATTTTAAACTCATAGCTGATGTGTGTGTATATATACGCCACCGACCATTTCCAGAAAGTTCTATTCGTGTGCTCGAACGCGGTATCACGCTGTTGAAAAATGGTCATTCTACCCACATAGTCATACCTGTCTACTGTCTCTCGCTTTTTAACTTCGTCATAATTTCTCTACCGAACATAGTAATCGATATAAAAGTAATAAGAGAAGACATGTTTTTAATGTTTTCATTAAGTGATACTAATTGCTTTTAGTTGGTGAAAACTGAGCGGTGTACAATGAATGAATTAGTGAAGTGTTCAAAACTGTAGCACCGTCACAACCACCACCAAACCACACCACACCACGGAAACCTAGTGTCTGAACAAAAGATTAGACAAGAAAATATTTCTATATCAGCACTTCACTTACGCTTGGTTCATTGTTCTTGCTGTTGTTGTTGCTGTCGTTTTAGTTGTATTTTCATTTTTCTTCAACCCGGGACCAAGATAAATCAAAGAGAATTAGGATGAAAATCCAATCGTAGACGTTCTTATTTATTTATTGCCAACAAGGGGCTAGACATAGAGGGGACAAACAAGGACAGACAAACGGATTAAGTCGATTACATCGACCCCAGTGCGTTGCTAGTAGTTAAATTATCGACCCTGAAAATATGAAAGCAAAGTCGACCTCGGTGGAATTTGAACTCAGAACGTAGCGGCAGATGTAATACCGCCAAGCATTTCGCCGGCGTGCAAACATTTCTGCCAGCTCTCCGCTTTCAATCGTAGACGTTCTGTTTAATGTAGTGTTTCTCATCCGAACCCTGTATACGTTTCTGTTGTTAATATCTTTGCTTTAAATTGCTTAAAGTTCTACAATACACAAAACATTTCAACAATCTTTTATACAGTTCCTAACAATATCTAATTATAAAATTACAATACGCTTTTTTAAACATTATACAGTTATGAGGGTCCAGATGAGGATAGTAGAAATCAAAGAAGTCCACAGGAATAAATGGTTGGAAACCGCTGGCTTCACTCTATACTTGGAAGTGCATTGTCTAAAATGCCATGCTTGAAAAGATGGTTACAGTGTAAATTGATGGGGATTTGGTTGCTATTTCTAACAGATCGAGAAATCTTACAGAAGTATCCTCATGTTGTTATTCGCAGGCAACGTTAACAAACTGACCAAATTTATATTATTGATGACTCTAGACAAGCAATGAAGCTATTTCCACTACTAAAAGTAATTCAAAACCTATATAGCATGTTAACTTGTTCGTGTTTATGTTGTGAAATATCTTCGCGTGTTACGCA
>NW_021833871.1:20000-35000 GCF_006345805.1 Octopus sinensis | reverse complement strand
AAAAAAAAAAAACTGGAAAAATAATCTAGAATCCTTGTCCGGTACCGGATCGATCCTAAAATCCAATCAATTCGTGGCAGTCACTAGGCTAAACATCTCTGAAAGTTTCATCCGAATCCCTTCAGTGATTCTTGAGAGATATCTCCTCCACGCACAAACAAACAAACACTTCTCTAAACAATACATCTGCCTTCGCTAAGGCGGAGGTAATAATAATAATGATAAGGTGGTGAGCTGGCAGAAATGTTAGCACGCCGGGCGAAATGCGTAGCCGTATTTCGTCTGCCGTTACGTTCTGAGTTCAAATTCCGCCGAGGTCGACTTTGCCTTTCATCCTATCAGGATCGATTAAATAAGTATCAGTTAAGCACTGGGGTCGATATAATCGACTTAATCCGTTTGTCTGTCCTTGTGTGTCCCTTCCGTGTGTAGCCCCTTGTGGGTAGTAAAGAAATAGGTAACAATAATAATAATAATGATGATGATGATGATGATGTTGGCGTTGTTGTTGTTTTTCTTCCCTTGTTGTTGTTCCTGCATTGCTCCGCGTCGGTGTGTGTTCGTCGAAGATAGTTCATGCGTTTATTTCATCGTATTACAATCAGTTAATGCGCGCGTGTGAATGAATCTCTTTCGGTGGGACTAAATCAACTAATTTCACCTTTCCACTCTTGAGACACCCGGGAGTAAATGCAGTCCGATTTAACCGCTATCTATCGACCGCAAACATAGTCTCTCGTACGCTCTTTTGTTTCGTAGTGTTGCGTGTTACAATTTCCTATTGTACTGATGTCAACTTTGAACTTGATCGATAAAATCAAGTATCACTTGGTGCTCGCACTAAATTAATCGATCATAATACCCTCATCAAAAATCTTTACTCTGTTTGCATGTTTAAAATCAATTCTGGGGTTTTAAAATTGTTTCCATACAAACATTTGATAATTGTGCATCGATGTCACTGTGCAAAGCGTGTTCGCAATATTAAGAGGTTTTTGCGTGCGTGTCTACACACGTTCATTGAATTATGTCTAGGTTTTAAAATCTTAATTAGTGTATCTGCAAACGATAAAGTGTCTGTGTGTATGCGTCTATGTATGGTGTGTGTATATGGTGTGTGTGTGTGTGTGTGTGTGTTTGTGTCTGTGCGTGACAGTCTTTTATACCTCAGCTTCCTAATGTCTATAGATGAGAGTGCAAAAAAGGAATGCACTTCGCTTTTAAGGTGTTTGTGTGTATATATGTGTTTCTGTGTATAAGTCAAAGCACCTTTGTATCAATATTTAGTGCGTGTGTGTCCGCATGTGTATGTGTGTGTGTGTGTGGATATGTTCGCATGTTTCTTTATGTGTTAACGTGTGTATAGGTGTGTGTGTATGTCTTGTCGTGTGAGAGGTAAAGACATTGATGTAAATGTCCTGACACGAACTGTTATCTCAGACCAGCATGTATATTTTCTGCTTGCTTAATCCTACATTTAGGCGGTACCAGAATACATTTAAACACAGAATATAAAAAAAAACAACACGAGATGTGAAAGACATTAGTTGATATCAATATAAACCGATATAAAATGAAATAACAAAAGAGAAAAACAGCCTCCCTTTATGACCACAAGACAAAATTCAACCCAAAGCTACGGTTCACCAATCATCATTTCCTTGTGATGATGAGATGCTGAAATTCAATTCTTTAAACGTTAATGGACGAAGGCATGTTATTGGTTCAAACCCAACGAAAAAGACTAAAAAGAAAATAAGGGAAAAACAATGTTTAATAAAGATTTTAAAATAATTAGCAATTTTCTAGTTGGGTTACAAAGAATCTGATTACATTGAGAACGGCTACAAACAGAAAGAGTTCACACGCGTTTCTGCGAAATGTTGCGAGGAATTGAACAGGGTAAACAACACTAAGCATTGTTTAGTGTTGCTGAGAGTTAAGTGCATGTCGATTGCTAGGTGCTTTTAACTGAGTGTTAAATCAAAGTCTCGGAAGATTTATTCCAACGCCAATTCCTGGAGCCGAATGTTTCAGTAAGAGAACAACCACAGTAGCCCAAAAGTTTTATATGATAATGAAACAGCAACAGAATGTGACATAATCGCGAAATAAATGGAAAAATAAATCACACTGATTTACAGTAATACATAGATTCACATGTTCTACGAATTAACCACAACCATAAATGGGGGGTGGGTGGATGGAAGGCATCGGAGGGACAGTGCATATCTTCTGCATACACAAGGATAATATAAAATTTAATTTAATAAATATATTCTCATACTTCAACAAAGTGACATCAAGAGTTATCTTCCCTGCTTATCGTTTATACATCTGTAAACAAAGAAAGAAAAAATCAAGCATTTTGATTCACCCGTCTGTCAGTTTTGAAGATAGTCAAACGAAAATAATGAGTTCGAGCCACTCACCCAATGAGTATTTCTGCCAAATTTGGTGAAAATCCGTTCAGTAGTTTTCCAGCAATTTTGCAAACACACAAAGACGAGCGACAATAGTCTGCTTCCGCTTACACGAAATAATGCTCGGTAGTAATGCTACGTGATTCTTATCAATATTTACGTTTGCTTTCTGACTATGTTTGTCGCAGTCAAATCAGTTTGTATGTTATAATTATTATATACTAGCAGTATCGGCCGGCGTTGCTCGGGTTTGTTTCAACCCTTTAGAAATAGAATTTTTGAAAAGTACAAAGTGTGCATTATGTAGCTTGTTATTCTCTTTAAGTGAACATTTTTCTGGTTGAAATACACCGAAAAATGGCGACACAGCAGTAAAAAAATCGTAAAAATAGGGATTTTCATAGACAAAAGTACCTTTTTGATGTAAAAAATTTTGGTGTTAACGTGGTCCGATTTGAATTTTTTCTTCTACAGAATGAAGAGCAAGCCTTCTTCTATCATGCTCTCAATTTTGGTCAACTTGCGCCGCAGGATCTCGAGGGAGAAAGTGTTAGTTGAAGGCTGCCAAACCTGCCATACACAGACAACTTCAGCTTTATATATAGAGAGATTACTACTAACTCATTATGCTTTTATAGCCATCTCGTTCACCAGGTCGGTCAACTGTCGACGATCAAGCATCACTTGCTCAAATCTCTAAACATGTAATTTTTATATTTTGGCTTAAAATTACATTTATCACAGGTTTCCATATCAGTACTGCATTTTTATTCCTAATTAATTCAATACAGCTAAAAGATTTCAATACTAAAATTGATGAAGGGCATACAGGCACATATAGCACTCTCCTTGAAAACAACAATCTTAGCGAAAGCCTTTTCTTCCCTTTCTTTATGGCTGGATTAGGGGCTTCCATTCATTGTTACAATTTTATTTTTAGTAAATTTAAGGCAGCTTAAGACCATAAAATATAATCCACACATAAAACTAAATAATGATGATACAAATGAGAGTGAATTAGTCATGTTATATTCATGCATACAAAAATATGAAGTAGAAATTTATACAAATTTAAATTAAAATAACGTGGTCTATTTTAAATATTTCAGGCAGAAAAGTTCATTAAAATTCTTCAAAATCTCACTCATCAATATTCAGCACCAAATAAATTTTCGCAATCATCTGGATAAATGATATCATCGTAAGGATCATCTTCATTCTCGTTCGTAGCCTATCAGCCATTTCTTCATCCACATCGTCTCGCAAATAATCGTCTTGTGTGCCATCCAATGCATTCTAAATACCACATTTCTTCAAGGATTTGACAATAATGTCAGATTTTATTTCCTTCAATGAATCAACGATCCATTCGCAGATCAGAAACAGTGATGGAGCCAGCATAAAGCTTCCCTTCTTCTAAGTATTATTTTGTTGTTGTTTTTATCTCCATTTCACATCCAGTTATTATTATTCCACTGATTAACAGAACGACCTTAAATGTCTTATTGATGCTAACATCAAAATGTTGCAAAACACTTGGACATTCCTCCGGATATGATAGCGATGTGAGTGGGTTATGATCGAACGTTATCAACGACAGCCTTTTCTGAATGTTCCCTATACTGGTCCGAAGCAACCCAACGGTTTTTAAACTTGGTATTCCCCCATTTCATAAATTTCAAACACACTTTCATTATTTTCTACATCTTCTCTTATCCACCCAGCATTGTGTATGCAGATGGATAATAATTCTATACGTTATTCATCTTTTGGTAGCAGTATTCTCATAAAATCAACCGTAGACCAGTGGTGCCCATAAAAAATTCTTTTGTTTACCGTTCTTAGTTCATCGTGCGATATTCTGGCATTTCGAAAGTAATAGGGTTTGTAATCTTTTGTCCATGTTCCCAGAACAAAAAACCTTATGACCTGTCTTCTGCCAATTTTTTATTACAAACTAATGAAACTAAAATGTTATCATTGGGATCCGAAAACTGCTATTTGTGCTATCTGAATTCTCGTCTCATGAACATAACGCCCCATAACTTCTTTGATTTCGACATTGCATCCTGTGCATAGATTTGGGAAGCTGTACGAGCAACACAAATTTTGTTTAGACTACTTACAAATAACTTCACTGCAACTATTTTCTTCTATTGTAAGCACTTTATTGATGAAAAACAAAAATTTGCTCTTTAGCATTGTTTGAAATATTTTCGTTATCTTTCTTGATATCCTAGTAATTTCTCAGAAATACACAATTCTACTGCTGACACATCTTTGTTTCGTTTCTCAACATTTTCAATAACTTTTGGTTTCAAAAATCCTGTATATTTATTGTGTAAAACGCGCCTTCAGAAAAGACCGGTTTGACACAACATTATGGTGAAATTTTGAAACCTCAACGAAGCGATCGTATTTCACAAGTGCCTTAAGGCAGTGAAGTCAACTGAACTGCAAAGAACAGTATGACCTGAGTTTTGCTGATCCGATAATAAACTATCAGGGAACTGAAATCTAGCGTTCGTGTGAATTGTGCATGAAAACATCTTCTGATAATTGGATAAAAAGGAGAAATTTTATTGTAGTGGTCGCGGGAAAGAATTGTTGCGAATAAACAAATGTTTAAATCTAGTTAAACAAGTTTGGGACAAACATGTTTCAACTGATCTAAATGTTTATTTATACGAAACACTGCTTTCTACACGCCCAGTGCTATATTTTGATTTAGCCGGGATCAACAACACGCGTGATCCGCTCATCTTTTGATGCTGACTTACGATAAAGAGACAAATGTTTCCAAAGCCATTTCAACGAATGCATTTATGCGTGCATATATGCCTAAATCGGTCTCTTCAAAACTGTTACACCGCTAAACGTAGTGGCTATTTAAGCATTGTGTTCGTGGAAGACTAATGGGTTGAATGTGACACTGATGAAAGTGCAATGACTCCCGAAATAGGCATATACACCTATTACTTACTTTTCTATCGTCGATCGCATTGTTTACAAAGAAGTATTCGTAATATGGTAACTTTCGTTGCTGGCTCTAAATTCTATCGGAAATGTATAAGGATGAACTTAAGAGGAACTCACACACACACACACACACAGACACAGACACACATACACACACACACCTTGCTGCATAAACACGAACCAGTTCGAAATATTCCTAAATATCTTATACAGTTGTCTTCATACTTCATTCCAAATGTTGTTTTCTGTTACAGGAATGCATCAAGGAATAGCATTCATTTTTCTCCCTGCCAGTATAGTTGTGTACGTGCATTAATATATAGCATATAAATATATTATATATATATATATATATATTATATATATATATTATATATATAGATATAACTATATAATATATATATATATATAGATATTTATATTATATATATATATATATTTATATGTATAATACTAACATATATATAGATATATATATATGTATAATATATATATAATATATATAATAATATTTATTGTATATATATATTTAGATATGTATATATATATATATAAATAAATATATATATATATTATATATATATATAATATATATTACAATATATATATATTATTTATATATATAATATATATATATATATATCTAAATATATATATATATAATATATATATATTATATATAGATTATTATAGTATATGATATATATATATATATATTTATATGTATAATATATATATATAATATATATATATATATTTATATGTATATATATATTATATATATATATATATATATAATAAATATATATATATTATATATATATATAATATATATATACATATATATATATATTATTTATATATATTATATATAATATATATAAATATAAATATATATATATAATATATATATATATATATATATATTTATATGTATATAATATATATATATATATATAATATATATATACATATATACAAAAAGGGTGAATATAATTAATTAATAAAATTAATAATTTCACCGAGCAGATTTTTCGGTATGGAAAAGACCAAATTTGATAAGAATTATATTAATTATGATAAAGGGTTAATTGCAGCAAGTTGCTCAAAACCAAATACCGAAAATATTAGAAATAGCAGCCAAATAGATCACTATTTCTCCTACTAAAAAAAAAGTCTCCACAAACAAACAGAATTTGTAACTCGTATATGGTAAAGAGAACAAAATAACGAAATCCCAGTCTATATATATATATATATATATATATATATATATATATATATATATAACACACATAAACACGCACACACATACATACTCATGTATTTACACACACATTTATGTATTTACCTGTGTGTACGTGCGTATGTACTTACTCACACAAATCATCCATAGATGCACGGCAGGCACATCATAAACATTGATAATTATATATTCATTATTTTATGCGGCTAATGATGCAACCATTAGATGAATATTCCTCGCCACCCAGGAGATCTTTAGTCGTCTTTTCAACGCAGAACATTTGTTTTCTTAAAACAAATCTCATTAATGAGCTGTCTTGAGGTTTCGTTGTGACAAATGAAGCGAACGTTAATATACTTCCGGTCTATCAGCCTGCTTTCTTTACACGACGCTACTCCTGACAGCTAAGCTTTGTTCTTCTGGCGACAATGTAACATGTGATATTCGGAAATGTCACGGCAAGATATTATAAATTCCATCCGAACGGAACTCGCACTGAGACTCTGCAAGCATCGAAATTGTATTTAGGAATGGCAATTATGTGTGTACTTAATCAATATTTACGCAAGCATTCGTAATTAACGTGTAGTATTTTTCTTTGTTCATAGAACAACTTTGCAATTAGAATACATGCAAATATTTAAACACACAAACACGCACCAACACAACTCCATGTAGTTGATGCCATAGAATCATTGTTATTTGCCGGAAGCTATCCTAAACTGCTTTGAATGTAGTTTTATTTACATTCTTCATAATAACTATAATTAACGTCACTAAATTTCTTTTATTTCTATATATATATATATATATATATATATATATATATACTGATCATTTCTAAGTTATACCATGTGAGTACAATGTGCTTCGCTGAGGAGGTTTAATAAGACCGAAACATATTTGTTGACTTAACTATTCAACATGCTGGTTTTAAAGAAAGAGTCGCCCAGGCATGGCTGTATGGTAAGACGTTTGGTTCGTAAGCACAGCGTGCCAGGTTTAGTTCCAAGTTGACCACGGCAGAAATTGAACCCAGAACGGAAAGACAGACGAAATGCCGCAAAGCATTTTCCCTGGTGTGCTACCGTTTCTGCCAACTCGTTGCCTTATTAAAAATAACATATTACCTATTTACACAGCCTTTTCTCTAACTAAATGATAGCCAACGCAGCTAGGTCTACATAAAATTCAATATAAGTGTTGTGATAGATGCTTATCATTATTATTATTATTATTATCATTATTATATTATTATTATTGTCATTATTATTATTATATTATTATTATTATTATTTATTATTATTATTATTATTATTATATTATTATTATTATTATTATTATTATTATTATTATTATTATTATTATTATTATTAAGGCAGAAATCTGGTAAGATCATTAGCGCGCTGGGCAAAATTCTTAGCGGTGTTTCGTCTGCCGCTACGTTCTGAGTTCAAATTCCACCTAGGTTGACTTTGCTTCTCATCCTTTCGGGGTCGATAATGTTACGCGCTGGGATCAATGTAATCGACTTAATCCCTTTCACCCCAAAAGTTTCAAGGCCTTGTGCATAGAGTAGAAATAATAACAATAATAATAATAATTATTATTATTATTATTATTATTATGATATTGTAGTTTTTCACGTTGTTCTTTAAATCCGAGCCAATTCCTATTGAGCTTACCAATAATTATCAACATTCCAAATGTGCCCAACCAATTTGATTTAATGCTTGCACTAAGGCGGCGAGCTGGCAGAAACTTTAGGACGCCGGGCATAATGCGTAGCCGTATTTCGTCTGCCGTTACTTTCTGAGTTCAAATTCCGCCAATGTCGACTTTGACTTTCATCCTTTCGGGGTCGATAAATTAAGTACCAGTTACGCACTGGGGTCAATATGATTGACTTAATCCCTTCGTCTGTCCCCTCTATGTTTAGCCCCTTGTGGGCGATAAAGAAATATATCTAATGTCTTCTATGCATTTTTACAAAACAGCGAATGTCCGTATACCAGCAATTAGGTCGCCGTTACTACACGTATGAATGTATACGATAATTCCTATTAATTTCATTATTCCAATTTACATATAATTGTAGTGCTATATATCTGATATACAACTTTAATTGGCGTTGAAATAAGAGCAACAACGTCAAATACAACAGTATCGCCTATAATGATAAATACCACATTAGCAAAATCCTCGGCTATGGATTTATTTCCATTGATATCTCTAATTAGATTTCATAATTCGTTACAAGAAACTACTTAATTCATAAGGCAAATAGCGGGATTATTTGTGCTAGAAAAGATTATCATGTGTAAAATAAACACTTAAATGCATACATACACTTATATTATATATATATATATATATATATATATATATATATATGTGTGTAAATGATGTATGAATATATATATATATTATATATATATCATATATATATGTATATGTATATATGTATATAATATATATATATAGAGAGAGACAGACAGATAGACAGACAGAGACGGAGAGATAGATAGATAGGTAGATAGACAGACAGACAGATAGATAAATAGATAGATAGATAGATAGATAGATAGATAGATAGATAGATAGATAGATAGATAGATAGACAGACAGACAGATGGACAGACAAACAGAGATATAAATAGAAAAATAGATAGACAGACAAAGAGACAGACTGACTGACTGACAGACAGACAGACAGCCATAGATAGATAGATAGATAAACAGATATATAGATATAGCACAGGTTTAGATGTTAAGACCGTGCATAATCAGTCGTTTATGTTTGCTAATATACAGATATTTGCACCAACATACGATGAACATTGTCTTTTAAAGTATCACATTCATAGATGGGTGCGTGTGTGCGTGTGCGTATGCGTGTGTGTCTCTGTGTGTCTGTGTGTGCGCCTATGTGTGAGTGCAAATGCATTCGTATATACATATACACATATGCATATGTATGCATATGTGTATTTCTAGGTATATGTATTATCTTTATAAACATACACACACACATATAAAAATATGTATACATCTGTGTGTATGTATATATATATATATATATATATATATAATGTATAGTGAGAGAAACAGACAGACATAGATAGATAGATAGAGATAGATAGATAGATAGATAGATAGACAGACAGACAGACATACATAGATAGATAGATAGATAGATAGATAGATAGATAGATAGATAGACAGACAGACAGACATAGATAGATAGATAGATAGATAGATAGATAGATAGATAGATAGATAGATAGATAGATAGATGAGTGGATAGATAGATAGATAGATAGATAGATAGATAGATAGATAGATAGATAGATAGATAGATAGATAGATAGATAGATAGATAAGTGGCAGATAAATTAAAACGGGATTAACGGTTCATGGTGAGACGTATAAATGCTAAGCTACAACATAAAGGTGCGAATATATGTGAATAGAATTTAATTAATGAGGTAATAAAGTTAAATCTGATTATATGAAATAATTACAGCTGGATGTAAATGAGTTAGATTGAGTGAGAGCCCTCAGCAGATAGTTTTATCGGAACAATCCATTAACGTTATCTCGATTTAAAGCATTTTGACAGCATAAAATATTCATGAATGGGCACAAGAGTGGTTGTGTATTAAGAAGCATGGTTTCTAAACTGCATGGCTCCACGTTCAGTTCCATTGCGTGGCACCTTGGGTGAGCGTCTTGTACCGACCAAAGCCTCGTGAGAGGATT
This sequence comes from Octopus sinensis, assembly GCF_006345805.1. Taxonomy (NCBI): domain Eukaryota; kingdom Metazoa; phylum Mollusca; class Cephalopoda; order Octopoda; family Octopodidae; genus Octopus; species Octopus sinensis. The sequence goes on along the minus strand of NW_021833871.1, from coordinate 24,590 downwards.
TGATAGAGGGAACCTGAAAAGAACCCCATTGCATATATGTGTGTGTGTGCGTGTGTGGATTTGTGCTTGTATCTGTCCCAGTAACTCCGCTTAGCAACCTGTTGTGTTTACACCCCAGTAACTTAGCGCTTCAGCAAAACAGAGCAATAAAATGCATGCCATATTTATGAAACTTATTGGATCTGTTTGTTCGACTGAAATATTTTAAGGCAGTGTTACAGTATGACCGGAATCGAATGACTGAAACAAGTAATCGATAAAATATTAAACATCCTTTTACCCTAAAAGCAGCAGTTACCTTTCTCTCTTTTCTTTCTATCTCTTTCTCTCTCTCCCCTCTTTCTCCCCACCTTTTTCTATCCACTCTCTTTCTCCCAAACACATTTTGCAATGCAATCTTCGAATGAAGATTGCACATTGCAAACACAAATTCTAGAAAAGAATGCAAGAATACCTATGGCTTTAACACCTTACGCAACACACCTGATCAGCTTGAAGGATTGGGTCTTTCGTTAAAATTGCGCATAAAAATATCATACCGTATTTTTCCGGCTCTTTACATGCTGAGTCCAAATAGACTTGAAATTAACTGTGTGATATATATATATATATATATATTTATTTTATAGAAGGAGCTTCTACAGGACTAGAACTGTTTCATTCAAAAGAAATCATCAGGAAGCTAGGTGACAAGAATATATATATATATATGTGTGTGTGTGTGTGTGTGTGTGTGCGTGTGTGTGTGTGTGTGTGTGTGTATGTATGTATGTATGTATGTATGTATGTATGTATGTGTATATATATAAAGTCAATCCAAACATGAAAACACAAAGAGAAAACACAACAACGCGAGGACGTGGAACAAGTATAGTGTTATTGGACGCTCAGGAAAGAAGGAAAGAAGGAGGGTCTAACGTTTCGAGTGGAGCTCTTCGTCAAAAACATAGGAAAAGGAAAGATCCCAAGAAGGGAAGACGGAGGAGAAAAATCGCTGACAGTACACACGCGGTCACAGACTTTCGGGGTCGATAAAATAAATACCAGTTCTTCTGAAAATCTCTCCTGCTGCGAGTTTCTGTTACGTTTTATTATATTCTATCATATCATAGAGCTGTGGTAGGATTATGTTAGTAAATCTTGCAAAGATCTTTATGTGCTGTACCTAATCAATATTTCTACTCGAGAGAAAATATCATCGGATGCGATTTGTAACTATTCTTATGAAAGGGAAAATTTCTCCCAACTAAAATTTCAACTGAATACGAAAAGAGCCAGAAGAAATACCATTAGGCAGTTTTTTCCGATCTTCTAGCAATTAGGCCATTGTGCCAATAATAATAATTTCTAGCTATTTGCACAAGACCAGATGCATAAAAGTGGGATATACTCCATCATATTGACACGCACACCGCCCGAATTATGGTTAAACAAATGTACTTTAAAGCGTTTATCTCAAACCTAGAGATAAATATTTTACCGACGGCAATCTCTTCACACTAAGGATTGGTTTAAATTTCAAATGAATCCCTAGCGGTTCGACAATCTATCCCTTTTATCCCCAATAATAAGGCACAAGAATGTACTTGTAGTGGATAACTATCTATTCCCTTAAATCTTTCTGATCTCGATCAGTTCTGATAGAAATAGCGTCAAGACGTGTGTTAATCTTTGACGCCATTTATATCATATCCAATCGCTAACTCTCGCGCTTTTGGATAGAAAAGATGAAAGAAAATTTGCAAATTCGCCTAAATTGACGTAACTAACACATTGTCATTTCCAGTAATCAAAGAAGCCTTTTGTTACGTACGTAGACATAAGTATGGCAGCCATATTTTTCTTTTTGCTTTTCAATTAATGGAGACGTTACTATGTAGGCGCATCCACGCCGTTTTTGCTGTCCTTTGAGACTTTATAAATTAATACCAAAAGGCTTCTCACCATTTCTATAGCGTTTCTAGTAGTTAGGGACGGGGCTTTGTTCCTCACGTAACACCGTCTCTCCTATTCACATCTCACCATTTCTCTCACTTACAAATTTCAAACGCTAAACAGCATTCTTCATGCATCATTTTCTCATATCTATTCACCCTCCCTGTTATTCTTTCTCTCCTACCTTCTTCCCCTTCCTGTTTCTTTCGCTCTCTTTCTCTCTCTCTCCCTATCTATCTATCTATCTATCTATCTATCTATCTATCTATCTATCTATCTATCTATCTATCTATCTATCTTTTTTCCTCTTCCCCTTTTTTCCCCTTTTTCTTCTTTTTTCATTTCTCTTTTCTTTTGTTCCTTTTCCCTTTCTTTCTTTCTTTTTTTTCTTTTATTCTTTTTATTTTTTATTCTATTTATTTTTTTCATTTTTTATTTTTTTTTGTTCTTTTCTTCCCTTTTACGATCCCTCTTCATCGAAAACCTACGCCACCCCCTTTTTTTTCATCCCCAAAAGAAAAGCTCTACCTTGTAACTTGTCCCATCTGTGTGCAGCCCTGTGTGGCCAATAAAGAAACTTATCTATCTATCTATCTATCTATCTATCTATCTATCTATCTATCTATCTATCTATCTATCTATCTATCTATCTGTCTGTCTGTCTGTCTGTCTATCTATCTATCTGTGTGTCTGTCTGTGTGTCTGTCTGTCTGTCTGTCTGTCTGTCTATCTATCTATCTATCTATCTATCTATCTATCTATCTACCTATCTATCTATCTATCTTACTCACTCCCCCTTATCTCTCGCTGGATACTCGTTATATACTCGAAAATAAGATCTCAAACATAAACGTTTAACTATTAAACATTAACTAAGAAATATGCTTAAAATTTCTAGATATTTTCGGCTTTCTCTTCATTTTCTATAGTCCGACCAATTCGGTTGTTCAATATCAATAAAGGGAATAAATATGTTGAAAAATAACAACCATTCTATGTCTTATATATGTCAATCAACATAAAAGAAGTCCTTTGCCATAAAGCAATTTACATTCGGACTGAGTACAAAGCAAACCATTAAGGTATTCATGACATAAATGGCGGCCGTCTCTCTTTAGGATTTACTGTATTGGTCGAGGAATAAGTTGACTGGGTGTATAAGACGAAGCGAAGGTTAACAGATTTTGGGCCAATTGAGCTGTTGACTTTTAGATGACTTTTAGTTTGCTTCCCTGCCTCATAGTTCTGGGATCAGTCCCAATAGAGGGCAACTTGAGTTAGTGTTGTCTCCTATAGTTTCAAACCGAAGAAAGCATTTTTAGTGGATTTACTTGGACGGAAATTGAAAGATGCCCGCCATATATATACACGTTTGTGTGATTGTGTCATTGAGTGTGTGATTGTTCTCCAGCACTACTTGAGATTCGGTGTTGAATTTTTTGCGCATTTCGGCGAAAGAGACGAGTAAAATAAGGACCAGCGGTTAAAAATTACTCAGGTCGATTCGTTTAGATGAAATCATTCAAGGTTGTGCTCCAGCATGGCCGCAGTCGAATGAGTGACGCAAGAGAGAAAAGAAAACGATAAATGAGAGTGAATCTGTCACCACTTTTAAAAGTTTGTTTTCTTCGCATCAAAAGAGTAAAATTATGATACTCTCATTAATATCCGCTCAATTTGAGACCTATCGTCAGACACTAAACTAAAAACTAAACTTAAAACATGACCCAGGCTAAAGAATGCAGGCCTCAAGGTTATGATTTTATACTCGCACTAAACCCTGAGCTTTTGTACTTTTTGAGAGGGTAGTCTGAAATGTAAATTCATAGGATAAAAGGATATCGTATTTGCCAACACAAATGGCGTTCAAATTGGTGGACGGAATCTGTCTCTCGACTTAGTCATCGTGCATCACGTTGGTGGATTAAGAAATGGAAATAAGGGATTAAAGGAGGGCACGTAATAATCATACCACCGACTTAAAATATGAACACATTTAACTGCTTCTGGAGGATTGTAGGGCCTCGTGCAAATCAATCCACTGGTTCTGTAGTATTTATATATTGACAGCAAGCTATATAACATAAGTCTGAATTGGGCCCCAAAAGCCGTGAGGATCCCTGGGCAAATCAATGCAATGGGCTGATATCATTTATATTATGAGAGCAAAACCGCAACAAACATGAGCAAATCAGTGCTGTTTACCTATAGCATTTATTTATTCAGAGCAAGTCATTGTGTACGTAGCACTGAATTAGGCACCCAAGATCCGTGGTGGACTTGGGCAAGCCAATGTACTATAGTTTTTATTGAGTGACAGCAATCCACAAAATAGGTCGGAATTGTGTAGACCAGGGCCGTGGGGCAACTCGAGGACGGTCCAGTGTGCACATGTAATAAGACAGCCCTGTGAACAAGACAACATGATTGAAATATGCAACAAGGTAATACACTGGGAATATCTCAATAAAAATCAGGATTGAGTAGGCGTAATAATAGGAATAACGCGGAGAAAATTATGGAGTTAGAACACGAGCTGTACAACATTTGCTTTTTTCTAGTTTTGCATCTTTTGTGTATAAATCCCGCTTTTAATATTTGATAGAGGTTCTTTGATGAATGATAACCTTAGCTATTTATAAGGTTTTTAAATGT
>NW_021833871.1:0-10000 GCF_006345805.1 Octopus sinensis | reverse complement strand
CACTTTTCTGTGACTGTGTCTTGTGATTATTCGCTGCCAGGAATGCATAGATCCAGTGATTGGATTAATACAAACCTGTAATCAACGATGTTATTGTGCATCAATTACGATTTAAAACAAAAACACAATATATTAGATAGAACAAGATGCATTCACCACACTCTGTACAATATCGTTAAGTGTTTCTGCTGCAAATGTAGCCTAACACAGAACCGAGAAAATATTTTCTTTCTGACAGAATATCGACATGTTTCTATGATAAAAAAAAATAACACCACAGAGACCAGCTGAGGTTTGCAATAAGATTAATGAGCGCTGGATACAACAGGTCTGTTTTTGTAGAAGTTTACAAAAAGTTTTCGCTCTGATATTCGTCTAGACCATAATATTTTTTTTTTGTTGCATTTTTGAAGCAGATTTTCCCCATGCATTTCTTTGCTTTTTATTCTAAATATATTCTTTATTTTCTTAATAATTTTACTTTTTACTTCTTTTTCTGTTATTCGTTTCTTGTCTCGTTCTTCTGGTCATTAGTATGTCCTTCTTTTTTGTTGTTGTATAGTTTATGCTTTTGGTTTATGTAATTACGATTGGGGAGTTTTGGTTTTGTTTCTGTTTTCGAAGTTCTGTTCGACCTCTTGCTCACTGCATGGTGACTATCGTCTGACAGGGGTGAAAGAAGACAGTTGTAGTGGGTTTCAATATTGATGGAAGGTGACTGCTGACATTGTCTGTGGCACCGTGGCAAAAGCAAAAAAAAAAAAATAAAGAAATCACACAGGAAGGAAGGGAAATGAAAAGAGAGATAGATAGAGAAAAAAAGAGATGCAATACCACAACAGCAACAACAATAAGACTAGACAAAAATTGTATCAAAGACAAAAGCGAAAAAAAAAGGAAAAAACTTAAGCAGAACTATTGACTTTATCGCCGAGTGATGTGTGTATCAATAAAAAAAAAACATAAGAGAATAAATATTAAAAAAAACGAAGAAAAACAAATCATAAAAGTGAAAATTATACAAAAAAAAAAGAGGGAAAAAGAAGTTGGAAAAAATGGAAAGAAAGAGAGAAGGCAATAGAATGCGATTATGTTTACTCACAGACTCTGGTTATCAACCAACTGTATAGATTTCATTTCCATTTATCATCAAGGGTCAAACAACAAAATTGAAAAATAAAGAAATGAAAATCGAACGTTTCTCTCTCTCATACACACACACACACATAAGAATACAAACACACACACATGTAACCTTAGACTTCATATACGTAAAGATATGAGTCTTGTCTATATGAACATATATATACATATTATATATAATATATTATATATATATATATATATATACATATATATATATAATATATATACATATATATATATATATATATATCTATATATATATATATATTATATATATATTACATGATACATATATATATATAGTATGTATATATATATAATATACTTATATATATATATATGTATCCTATATTCAATCTATATGCATATATAGAACGTATGTATGTTTATATATATTATATATATTATATATATATATATATATATATATATGTACGTATATACTCTACACACATACACACACATGCACATATATAGTAACATAGAATAAAAACGAAATAGCTAGAAGCAGTGACACTAAGAACAATAAAGTTCGTCCGACATCACTAGCGAAAAGATCAATAACGAAAGTACTGAGAAGCTAACATGCTTGCAAGCATGTCTACGCAGTGAAGAACGTGTGTCTGGTATTAGGTGGCTCTAAGTTCAATACTTACTGCACAGTACCTTGAGCAATTATTTCCTTCTACATCAGCTTCACGATACACAATGGCTTTCGTCATTCATCTTTGGCTTTTTTCAGTCAGAGACTGAGACCATGCTGGGGCCCTCGTCTATCAGTATGATTGGAATTATCTTCTGTTTTGCAGCAAGTCGGACGAAGCTTGCTCTTCAAAGTGTCTCCAGTCACGATGTCGGTTCTTCTGGGTTTTTGGATGAATTATTGTCCACGGATTTCTTTGCAGAACTCCACATTTGCACTTCGCACTCTGAGGATGTTTGCCAGAATACTGAACAGTTGGAGACCCTCGAAACCTAAGCCATTATAGTACTGGGACTTTATTCTAGTATAGACTTTATTCTGGTAGCTATAGAGACATTGAGAACTGTGGAACGAAATTTTTGCGATATTCCATTAGAACCAATATACACACAATCCTTTGTCTTGCAACCACGATTCGAATTTCATTCAGCCAAAAGATTGTCCACGTGATACGATAATAACCAATGACGTTCTCCTTCCAAAATTTTCATTCTCAATAACTGACACAATAGCAAGAAATTGTTGATCGATTATTCCTTTCGCACATGTGATTGATATTTTATCGACCCTGAAAAGACTAAAGACATATTTAAACAGGGTAAAATATTAGCTGTATTAATTAGGATACATAGAGATGCAGACACGTATTTATACGAGCGGGTGGTGAAAAGTTTCTGGTTTTAAGGCCCAACAATTTTACTGTTAATTTTACTTTTAAAGGACTTAGATATGCTGAAGGACCACTGCAATATGTGTGTCAATCTGCGAGCGGAATATGTTGAAAGAAATCATAATTAGTTTATCCACCTGTATCATCTTGTACGCAAAACCAGGAACTTCTCAGCAGCCCCTCATATATATGTCAAGCTGGTAGAAACGTTAGCATTCACTGGTGGTATTTCCTCTGTTTTTACGTTCAGAGTTCAAATTCCACCGAGGACGACTTTGCCTGTCATCCGCTCGGAGTCGATAAATTAAGTACCAGTTGCGCACTGGAGTCGATATGTTCGACTGGCCTCACCTCCGCCAAATTTCGGGCCTTGGGCTAAAGTAGAAAAGAATATATATATAAATATATATATATATATATAATTTACATATTATATATTATATAATATATTATATATATATATATATATATATATATATATATATATAATGTGTGTGTGTGTGTGTGTGTGTTGTGTGTGTGTACATATATATATTACATATATATATATACATATGTATGTATGTGTGCGCATACTACACATGCATATATAATTATATGATATATATATATATAGATAGAAAGCGAAAGAATATTATGGATAGATACATGTGTGTATGCGGGCGCGTGTGTGTGTGTGAAATTGTGTGAGTGTGTGTGTGTGCGTGTGTATATGTGTGTGTGAGCGTGCATGTGTGCATCTATTTGTCGCTGGACACATCTTTGCCTTTGTATGCATTATGTTTTATCTAAATAATCTGACATACAAATAATCGATAAATTCCGAGCTGTGTCGATGCATATATGACATAAACGCAAATATGGAGGCATTTTACTTACATGCGACGCTCGTAAATGGACAAACTATGTCACAACATTGATCGTAAATCAAAACGTTTCTCTGCCCCCCGTCCATATCATCGTGGAAAATACTTTTTTTTAAGGTCACCACGGGGTTTTAGAACAAGCAGTGGCGTGAAATCTCATCGGAAAAATGGCATTGGTGACATTTTTGTGGTGTGTTTGATATTGGTTAGGAGGTAGAAACATATGGGGTAATTTCGTTTGCGAGCGGCGGAATGTGTATGTCTGGAGTGGTGTATGTTTGTAGGAAAGAATGTGTTTGTGCGTGTGGTATGTGTGTATATGCGTGGGTGTGTTTGAGTGTGTCTTTGTCTGTTTCTCTGTGTGTGTGTCCGTGTGCGAGCGTCGGTGAATCTGCGTGTGGCTGTTGCTGAATATCAAAGAGAGAGAGACTGGTGATGGAGCGACAGAGAGGGGCAATAAGACTGAGAGAGAGGAGAGAGCGGGAGGAGAGAGACAGAAAGATAGACAGATTCATATATAGAGAGGATGTTACATCTAACTTGCTGAATATAAAAAAAACAGTAGTTAGACGGAACGGGGGAAAATTGTTATTTTTTATGACCATGTTGCTTTTTGTGGTTCCATTAAGCGAATAAACAATCTTTCAAATAAAGATACACACACACACACATGAATATATATATATATATAATGTATGTGTGTGTGTGTGTGTATAAATAATATATATATATATATTTTTTATAACAACAACATTGATAATAATAATAATAATATTAATAATAATAATAATCCTTTCTACTTAAGGCACACGGCATGAAATTTTGGGACTGTGTGAACTATTAACGACCCTAGTACTTGACGGGTACTTAATTTGTATATAACATATATATATATATATTATATATATATATATTATATATATTATATATATATATATATGGTTCCGGATTCAGTCCACTGCGTGGCATCTTGGGCAGTGTCTCCTGCTGTAGCCCCGGGGCCGACCAAAGCCTTGTGAATCGATTGGTAGAGGGAAACTGAAAGAAGCCTGTCGTATATATGTATATATATATATATATGTAATATATATATGTATATGTATGTGTGTTTGTCCGCTAGCATTGCTTGACAACCGAAGCTGTGTATGTTTACGTCCCCGTCACTAGCGGTTCGGCAAAAAGAGACTGATAGAATAAGTACTGGCTTCCAAAGAATAAGTCCTGGGGTCGATTTGCTCGACTAAAGGCGGTGCTCCAGCGGCCGCAGTCAAATGACTGAAACAAGTAAAAGAGTAAGAAATATATTCTTTTATTCGTTTATTCTTTTACTTGTTTCAGGCATTTCATTGGGGCCATGCTGGAGCACCGCCTTTTATTATTATTATTATTATTATTATTATTATTATTATCATTATTCAGTAGTTTTATTTTATAGCGTGCTTTCACTTCACTACCGAGCGCAGAGAGCTCTGTGGCCTTGGGTATGTGCTGTGATTTGTTTTGTGATGCTCTGTTGGTTATTGTATGGAAAGGTGTTCTGCGTTAGGATGGTGCAGTGCCTAGTAGTGCAATTTTCTGTATATTATATGTGTTTTAAGTCCTGGGGTTTTTGTTATGTATTTGTCTGAATATTTTTTTATCATGCCTAATGCACCTACTATGATAGAATTGTTTCTGTTTTCAGATTCCACATTCTAGTTACCTCTATTTCCAGGTCTTTGTATTTTGAGAGTTTCTCCATTTCTTTTAGAGACACGTTGTCATCTGCCGTATTGATACATCAATAGAAAGCATTTTTTTTCTTCATGATCTCTGACAACTATATCTGGTCTGTTGGCCTTAATTTCTCTATCTGTGTGTATCGGCATATACCAGAGTATGGTTGCTTTCTCGTTTTCTGTGACCTTTCTGGTGTGTGCCTATACCATCTTTTTCTGTTGTTCTTCCATAATGTTGGCATAGCTTCCAATGTATGTAGGTTCCAACTCTGTCATGTCTGTGAATATATTCCTTCTTAGCCAAGACTGGGCAGCTGAGATAATATGATTTATTGTTTCTTGTCCATCTCCACATATTCTGCAGTTACTTGAAATATTTCTTTCATTACATGTTTTTGGTATTTCTGGTGGGGAGGCTTTGGTCTTATTATTATTATTGTTATTATTATTATTATTATTATTATTATTATTATTATTATTATTATTATTATTATTATTAATGTTGTTATTATTATTGTTGTGAGGGCGCATGGCTCAGTGTTTAGAGCGTCGAGCTTACGATCGTGAGGTTGTGAGTTAGATTCCCGGACCGGACTGCTTGTTGTGTTCTTGAGCAAGACACTTTATTTCACGTTGCTCCATTTAACTCAGCTAGGGGAAGGCAACTCGCTGTATATATTGACAGACCATTAAAATAAAGACAGCAGATGGTTTACAAAGAATACCAATGAAAGCTATGAACGTAAACTACATACATGTGTAATAATCTCTCTCAATGCGTGTGACGCACGTGGTAAATCATTCTTTGACACTTTTTGCAGGGATGGTAAGCCCAGAGATCATCGTCCTCCACCGGTTTATCACCGTGAGTCCGACAATATATATTCTATTTCCCATGCATTCGCTTCAGGAAATTTTTGAAGTGACGGTCGGGAATAGTACATACTGATAGATATACTTCATATTTTGAGGACCGGATAACAAACGGCTCGACCGTGTGCCATTCGATTTGTTTATCCATCAGTATATATCATCGCTGTTATGTTTAACTGTCGTATGTCCAAATTTGATCAAAGGTGGGGTTTTTTTTATCAGTATTTATTTTTGATTGCAATAACCGGTTCTTTTGATCAAACTATCGTATGTCCAGCTGCTTCAGATGCCAAAGATATCAAAAATTATCAAAGTGTAGAACAACGGTTTTGATATGCAATGGTGAAACTACTTTTTCGTTTTCTGAAAAAGCAACGTTTTGGACTTACGACACTTTTGCATAACAACAACGATATATTCAATATATAAGTGTGTGTATGTGTGAGCGGGTGAGTTTCGTCCCGTGGAAGACGACGGAGGAACGTTCAGATTTTCCAGAGCGACCTGCACAAATGATATGTTAATAGTGAACGAATGCTGGCGCAATTGATCACTCTCTCCACCAAATCGACTTTGTCCGAACAGGTGTGCACGGTGTACCAAGCATCAGGTGTTGAAGCGACCACAGAAGAATGTGAGACGAGGTGTTTTGCTCAAGAACACGACGCCTCAACATCGGTAGGAATATATATATATATATGTGTGTGTGTGTGTGTGTGTGTGTGTGTGTGTGTGTATGTGTATGCGTGCGTGTGTGTGTGCTACATAAATATACATATACATTTATGTGTGCAAACGCATATAGGCATGGACGTTAACTGCATATATATATATATTTATAATATATATATATATGTGTGTGTGTGTATGTATGTATTAAATATACGCATATATGAATATATATAGTAAATGTATATGTATACATATATATATATATATATGTTGTTTGTGTGTCTGTGTTTGTCCACCTAGCATTGCTTGACAACCGATGCTGGTGTGTTACGTCCCGTCACTTAGCGGTTCGGCAAAAGAGACCGATAGAATAGCGTCACGGGGCTTACAAAGAATAAGTCCCGGGGTCGATTTGCTCGACTAAAAGAGCGGTGCTCCTGCTCCAGCATGGCCGCAGTCAAATGACTGAAACAATAAAGAGTAAAAGAGTAAAAGGAGTAAAGAGTATATATATATAATATATATATAATTATATAAAAATATATATTTATACATATATATATATATATACATGATACATACATACATACATACATATCATACATACACACACACACACATATATATATATATATTAATTTACAAGTAAATATAAATGTGTATGCATGTGTTGTAAAATCTTTTTGGTATCATTTATTTATGATTACACGTGTTTCATTTGGTTTCAGTTGCTAATATGAATCAGAAAGTTGTAACAGCTGGACGAACTTTAGCAAAAGAAATATGTGTAATGGTGAATAAATAATGTCACACATTGTTTTAAACTTCTTATGATGTAATTTATTAATTCTGAAACAATATTTCCAGAATTTTCAACTCTAATTTGTGCCTAACCTCAGTACAACAACTACAGCATCTACATGCTGGATTGTTATACCGGAGGAAGCTGATGGCCTCACGGAGGACAGAACTTGGATTTTTCCCTCCTTACATACACGTATGTGAAGGCGCGTGGCTCAGTGGTTAGAGCGTCGAGCTTACGATCGTGAGGTTGTGAGCTCGAATCCCGGACCGGGCTGCGTGTTGTGTTCTTGAGCAATACACTGTATCTCACGTTGCTCCAGTTCACTCAGCTGTAGAAATGAGTTGCGACGTCACAGGTGCCAAGCTGTATCGGCCCTTGCCTTTCCCTTGGACAACATCGGTGACGTGGAGAGGGGAGGCCGGTATGCATGGGCGACTGCTGGTCTTCCATAAAAAACAACCTTGCCCAGACTTGTGCCTCAGAAGGTAACTCTCTAGGTGCAAACCCATGGTCAGTGTCTGACCGAAGGGGGTCACCATATTACCACATACACGTATGTATGTATATTTGTAGATAGGCTGTAAAAATATACAGAAATCTTTGAACAAATATCTTTGAGACCACGTACATCAAAGCATCACGTTTAGAATCCGATACTAATTATCGAAACATAAGCTTTTAGTTTGCAACGATATTAAATATGCAAACTAAATCGTCCAATGGGAAACTGCTTCGTAGTAATCATGAACGAAATATCATACCGTTGACACGAAAACACTTAGCTGATTGGTGTATCGCCTGTCATAACCGTGGATTCCATGATGACTTACATTACAGCAGGATTTCTTGTTTAATATCCAAGTAATAACCAGGTAATACTGTTGCGGCCCACCTAAATAATGTATTGAGTACATATAAGTTTATCGCTTGTCCTTACACACGCAAATCTATACCTATAGCTCTATATGGCTTGTTTATCTATTAATCTATCCATCTGTATGTTATCTATCTATCTATCTATCTATCTATATCTATATCTATATCTATCTATCTATCTATCTCTCTCCCTCTCTCTCTCTCTCTCTCTCTGTCTCTCTCTCTCTCTCTCTCTATATATATATATATATTGTATATATAGGTAGACGCATACATATACACACAAATACACAATATACCCACATATATGTGTGTGCGCATGCTCGCGTGAGTGTGTGCGTATATATATATATAGATATGCATACATATCTATGAATATTTACATATTTATATATGTTTACATTTGTGTATGTGTGTAAAATCCACATGCACCTATATAAATATAGTTCTCAAATTATGTACATTCTTACACACCAGCGCATATATACTCACACATATGCGCGTGTATGGATATACTTTGATATGAATATCGATATATGTAGATTAAAACTCAGAATCCGGGGAAACATTTAATGATATTTGTCGGTAGAAATTAATCCATATTTAGTTCTCAGGGAGATTAAGTGACGTGACTGTCCATGATAGAAAACATAACCCAATGTTTTGGACAGTTAAGCTCTAGGGAGATGGAATGTGTAGAAGTGCCATGATCGCTGTAATAATATAGGAAATGGAAACTAGAATAAAAGTGTAACTGTTGAGGCGTTGAAGGAGGCGTTAGAGGGTAACTAAGAGAGCGATGATCTGAGGGGTGTGTGAAATGTAGGATGGGGGAAGATGTGTAATATAAGCGTGATAGAACAAGGATAATCGTAAGAAAAACCGAGCTAAAGTGATTTGGGGTGTTTTGTTGTAGGTTGTATCAAATAACTAATTATTAAAAAGCAGAACAAAGAGAATGGGTAAATTATACAATCAAATAAGAATTTTGATATAATAGAACATGTTTCTGAGGTCTGTTATTGGTCGTGACTGCAAATCAAACGGGACAGTAAGATGTAATAGGGAATTGTGAAATGACAACAGGGGCTCGTGTTTGGAGCGGAAAGTCAGTCGTGTGAGAGAAAGAAATGTTACAGGTGATGTCAAAGAGCACAAGCGTCAACATGCGTCAATATACATTTCTCATGTGACTCCCATTCAGTGCTCTGATGTTTGTACTGTGTATCTTCATAGACAAATACAATCCGCTGCAAGCATAACAGGAGAAAACCTCGTGAAAGCAACCTAAGGAAAACATAGACTGGCTTGTTATAAATTTATTCGTATTAGTAGAGGACAAAATGATAAGAAGGAGAATCAAGTGCATGTATCAAAAGATAAGAATGTATTTAGCAGCGTCAGACAATCCGGGAGACTTAGTAACAAGAACGTAGGATGTTCTACCCTTTAATATAAAGGGAAAGACAATTCCGGGGTCTTTACATCGTGCAATAAACATGCAGACGCATTTAATTCTAAACAAAAGAAACGATTAGACCACGTCGTAACAGTCGTAGAACGAATGTTGTATATATTTCTTACGGCTTTTTGCTGAGTTCAATCCTGTTTGGATCAAATTTACCTTCCAAAATTTCTTGGGTCGATAAAAAAGGATCCAGGGCTGGGATT